>NW_027488412.1:0-109694 GCF_051014445.1 Colletes latitarsis
ATTCACTCAATTTCAATGATCAGATGAAATTGAATGATTTTAATTTCATTATTAAGTAAATTTTTTTATACATCCTAGTAATTTCACTATAATTTTACTATAACTCTGATAATTAAATATTCACTCAATTTCAATGATCAGATGAAATTGAATGATTTTAATTTCATTATTAAGTAAATTTTTTTATACATCCTAGTAATTTCACTATAATTTTACTATAACTCTGATAATTAAATATTCACTCAATTTCAATGATCAGATGAAATTGAATGATTTTAATTTCATTATTAAGTAAATTTTTTTATACATCCTAGTAATTTCACTATAATTTTACTATAACTCTGATAATTAAATATTCACTCAATTTCAATGATCAGATGAAATTGAATGATTTTAATTTCATTATTAAGTAAATTTTTTTATACATCCTAGTAATTTCACTATAATTTTACTATAACTCTGATAATTAAATATTCACTCAATTTCAATGATCAGATGAAATTGAATGATTTTAATTTCATTATTAAGTAAATTTTTTTATACATCCTAGTAATTTCACTATAATTTTACTATAACTCTGATAATTAAATATTCACTCAATTTCAATGATCAGATGAAATTGAATGATTTTAATTTCATTATTAAGTAAATTTTTTTATACATCCTAGTAATTTCACTATAATTTTACTATAACTCTGATAATTAAATATTCACTCAATTTCAATGATCAGATGAAATTGAATGATTTTAATTTCATTATTAAGTAAATTTTTTTATACATCCTAGTAATTTCACTATAATTTTACTATAACTCTGATAATTAAATATTCACTCAATTTCAATGATCAGATGAAATTGAATGATTTTAATTTCATTATTAAGTAAATTTTTTTATACATCCTAGTAATTTCACTATAATTTTACTATAACTCTGATAATTAAATATTCACTCAATTTCAATGATCAGATGAAATTGAATGATTTTAATTTCATTATTAAGTAAATTTTTTTATACATCCTAGTAATTTCACTATAATTTTACTATAACTCTGATAATTAAATATTCACTCAATTTCAATGATCAGATGAAATTGAATGATTTTAATTTCATTATTAAGTAAATTTTTTTATACATCCTAGTAATTTCACTATAATTTTACTATAACTCTGATAATTAAATATTCACTCAATTTCAATGATCAGATGAAATTGAATGATTTTAATTTCATTATTAAGTAAATTTTTTTATACATCCTAGTAATTTCACTATAATTTTACTATAACTCTGATAATTAAATATTCACTCAATTTCAATGATCAGATGAAATTGAATGATTTTAATTTCATTATTAAGTAAATTTTTTTATACATCCTAGTAATTTCACTATAATTTTACTATAACTCTGATAATTAAATATTCACTCAATTTCAATGATCAGATGAAATTGAATGATTTTAATTTCATTATTAAGTAAATTTTTTTATACATCCTAGTAATTTCACTATAATTTTACTATAACTCTGATAATTAAATATTCACTCAATTTCAATGATCAGATGAAATTGAATGATTTTAATTTCATTATTAAGTAAATTTTTTTATACATCCTAGTAATTTCACTATAATTTTACTATAACTCTGATAATTAAATATTCACTCAATTTCAATGATCAGATGAAATTGAATGATTTTAATTTCATTATTAAGTAAATTTTTTTATACATCCTAGTAATTTCACTATAATTTTACTATAACTCTGATAATTAAATATTCACTCAATTTCAATGATCAGATGAAATTGAATGATTTTAATTTCATTATTAAGTAAATTTTTTTATACATCCTAGTAATTTC
The DNA here is from genome assembly GCF_051014445.1 of Colletes latitarsis. NCBI lineage: Eukaryota > Metazoa > Arthropoda > Insecta > Hymenoptera > Colletidae > Colletes > Colletes latitarsis. The sequence continues at coordinate 1,856 of NW_027488412.1, forward strand.
ACTATAATTTTACTATAACTCTGATAATTAAATATTCACTCAATTTCAATGATCAGATGAAATTGAATGATTTTAATTTCATTATTAAGTAAATTTTTTTATACATCCTAGTAATTTCACTATAATTTTACTATAACTCTGATAATTAAATATTCACTCAATTTCAATGATCAGATGAAATTGAATGATTTTAATTTCATTATTAAGTAAATTTTTTTATACATCCTAGTAATTTCACTATAATTTTACTATAACTCTGATAATTAAATATTCACTCAATTTCAATGATCAGATGAAATTGAATGATTTTAATTTCATTATTAAGTAAATTTTTTTATACATCCTAGTAATTTCACTATAATTTTACTATAACTCTGATAATTAAATATTCACTCAATTTCAATGATCAGATGAAATTGAATGATTTTAATTTCATTATTAAGTAAATTTTTTTATACATCCTAGTAATTTCACTATAATTTTACTATAACTCTGATAATTAAATATTCACTCAATTTCAATGATCAGATGAAATTGAATGATTTTAATTTCATTATTAAGTAAATTTTTTTATACATCCTAGTAATTTCACTATAATTTTACTATAACTCTGATAATTAAATATTCACTCAATTTCAATGATCAGATGAAATTGAATGATTTTAATTTCATTATTAAGTAAATTTTTTTATACATCCTAGTAATTTCACTATAATTTTACTATAACTCTGATAATTAAATATTCACTCAATTTCAATGATCAGATGAAATTGAATGATTTTAATTTCATTATTAAGTAAATTTTTTTATACATCCTAGTAATTTCACTATAATTTTACTATAACTCTGATAATTAAATATTCACTCAATTTCAATGATCAGATGAAATTGAATGATTTTAATTTCATTATTAAGTAAATTTTTTTATACATCCTAGTAATTTCACTATAATTTTACTATAACTCTGATAATTAAATATTCACTCAATTTCAATGATCAGATGAAATTGAATGATTTTAATTTCATTATTAAGTAAATTTTTTTATACATCCTAGTAATTTCACTATAATTTTACTATAACTCTGATAATTAAATATTCACTCAATTTCAATGATCAGATGAAATTGAATGATTTTAATTTCATTATTAAGTAAATTTTTTTATACATCCTAGTAATTTCACTATAATTTTACTATAACTCTGATAATTAAATATTCACTCAATTTCAATGATCAGATGAAATTGAATGATTTTAATTTCATTATTAAGTAAATTTTTTTATACATCCTAGTAATTTCACTATAATTTTACTATAACTCTGATAATTAAATATTCACTCAATTTCAATGATCAGATGAAATTGAATGATTTTAATTTCATTATTAAGTAAATTTTTTTATACATCCTAGTAATTTCACTATAATTTTACTATAACTCTGATAATTAAATATTCACTCAATTTCAATGATCAGATGAAATTGAATGATTTTAATTTCATTATTAAGTAAATTTTTTTATACATCCTAGTAATTTCACTATAATTTTACTATAACTCTGATAATTAAATATTCACTCAATTTCAATGATCAGATGAAATTGAATGATTTTAATTTCATTATTAAGTAAATTTTTTTATACATCCTAGTAATTTCACTATAATTTTACTATAACTCTGATAATTAAATATTCACTCAATTTCAATGATCAGATGAAATTGAATGATTTTAATTTCATTATTAAGTAAATTTTTTTATACATCCTAGTAATTTCACTATAATTTTACTATAACTCTGATAATTAAATATTCACTCAATTTCAATGATCAGATGAAATTGAATGATTTTAATTTCATTATTAAGTAAATTTTTTTATACATCCTAGTAATTTCACTATAATTTTACTATAACTCTGATAATTAAATATTCACTCAATTTCAATGATCAGATGAAATTGAATGATTTTAATTTCATTATTAAGTAAATTTTTTTATACATCCTAGTAATTTCACTATAATTTTACTATAACTCTGATAATTAAATATTCACTCAATTTCAATGATCAGATGAAATTGAATGATTTTAATTTCATTATTAAGTAAATTTTTTTATACATCCTAGTAATTTCACTATAATTTTACTATAACTCTGATAATTAAATATTCACTCAATTTCAATGATCAGATGAAATTGAATGATTTTAATTTCATTATTAAGTAAATTTTTTTATACATCCTAGTAATTTCACTATAATTTTACTATAACTCTGATAATTAAATATTCACTCAATTTCAATGATCAGATGAAATTGAATGATTTTAATTTCATTATTAAGTAAATTTTTTTATACATCCTAGTAATTTCACTATAATTTTACTATAACTCTGATAATTAAATATTCACTCAATTTCAATGATCAGATGAAATTGAATGATTTTAATTTCATTATTAAGTAAATTTTTTTATACATCCTAGTAATTTCACTATAATTTTACTATAACTCTGATAATTAAATATTCACTCAATTTCAATGATCAGATGAAATTGAATGATTTTAATTTCATTATTAAGTAAATTTTTTTATACATCCTAGTAATTTCACTATAATTTTACTATAACTCTGATAATTAAATATTCACTCAATTTCAATGATCAGATGAAATTGAATGATTTTAATTTCATTATTAAGTAAATTTTTTTATACATCCTAGTAATTTCACTATAATTTTACTATAACTCTGATAATTAAATATTCACTCAATTTCAATGATCAGATGAAATTGAATGATTTTAATTTCATTATTAAGTAAATTTTTTTATACATCCTAGTAATTTCACTATAATTTTACTATAACTCTGATAATTAAATATTCACTCAATTTCAATGATCAGATGAAATTGAATGATTTTAATTTCATTATTAAGTAAATTTTTTTATACATCCTAGTAATTTCACTATAATTTTACTATAACTCTGATAATTAAATATTCACTCAATTTCAATGATCAGATGAAATTGAATGATTTTAATTTCATTATTAAGTAAATTTTTTTATACATCCTAGTAATTTCACTATAATTTTACTATAACTCTGATAATTAAATATTCACTCAATTTCAATGATCAGATGAAATTGAATGATTTTAATTTCATTATTAAGTAAATTTTTTTATACATCCTAGTAATTTCACTATAATTTTACTATAACTCTGATAATTAAATATTCACTCAATTTCAATGATCAGATGAAATTGAATGATTTTAATTTCATTATTAAGTAAATTTTTTTATACATCCTAGTAATTTCACTATAATTTTACTATAACTCTGATAATTAAATATTCACTCAATTTCAATGATCAGATGAAATTGAATGATTTTAATTTCATTATTAAGTAAATTTTTTTATACATCCTAGTAATTTCACTATAATTTTACTATAACTCTGATAATTAAATATTCACTCAATTTCAATGATCAGATGAAATTGAATGATTTTAATTTCATTATTAAATAAATTTTTTTATACATCCTAGTAATTTCACTATAATTTTACTATAACTCTGATAATTAAATATTCACTCAATTTCAATGATCAGATGAAATTGAATGATTTTAATTTCATTATTAAATAAATTTTTTTATACATCCTAGTAATTTCACTATAATTTTACTATAACTCTGATAATTAAATATTCACTCAATTTCAATGATCAGATGAAATTGAATGATTTTAATTTCATTATTAAGTAAATTTTTTTATACATCCTAGTAATTTCACTATAATTTTACTATAACTCTGATAATTAAATATTCACTCAATTTCAATGATCAGATGAAATTGAATGATTTTAATTTCATTATTAAGTAAATTTTTTTATACATCCTAGTAATTTCACTATAATTTTACTATAACTCTGATAATTAAATATTCACTCAATTTCAATGATCAGATGAAATTGAATGATTTTAATTTCATTATTAAGTAAATTTTTTTATACATCCTAGTAATTTCACTATAATTTTACTATAACTCTGATAATTAAATATTCACTCAATTTCAATGATCAGATGAAATTGAATGATTTTAATTTCATTATTAAGTAAATTTTTTTATACATCCTAGTAATTTCACTATAATTTTACTATAACTCTGATAATTAAATATTCACTCAATTTCAATGATCAGATGAAATTGAATGATTTTAATTTCATTATTAAGTAAATTTTTTTATACATCCTAGTAATTTCACTATAATTTTACTATAACTCTGATAATTAAATATTCACTCAATTTCAATAAATCAAGACTTATTTATAATATAATTAAATTTTTATATATTACAATAAAAATTAAATTAATTAAAGAAAATAATCAAAATTTATTTATAATATAATTAAATTTTTATATATTACAATAAAAATTAAATTAATTAAAGAAAATAATCAAAATTTATTTTATAATATAATTAAATTTTTATATATCATAATAAAAATTAAATTAATTAAAGAAAATAATCAAAATTTATTTTATTTAAATAATAATTTTTATATAAACAATAATAATTAAATATATAAATATGTATTTATTATATTAAACTTTTTTTTTTTTTTTTTATATTAATAAATTTTTTAATATAAATAATTCAAATTATAAATTCATAAAATATATAATTTATATTTTATAATATAATTTATAATTTAATAATAATAAATTTAATATAATAAATATTTATTTATTAATAAATATTTAATCGATATATAAATATATAATTATTGTTATAAAAGAAAAAAAATAAATTATAGATTAATATACATATTATACATAATAAATATGTTAATCTATATATAATTATCTATAAATCTTGAGATCTACATACATCTATCAATATATACTAAGAGTCTAATTATATATAATTATCTATGGATTTATCGAATATATGATCTATATTATAAAATATAATCCACAATTTAATAACAATAGATTTAATATAATAAATATTTATCTATTAATAAATATTTAATCGATATATATATATATAATTATTGTTATGAAGAAAAAAAAATAAATTATAGATTAATATACATATTATACATAATAAATATGTTAATCTATATACAATTATCTATAAATCTTGAGATCTACATACATCTATCAATATATACTAAGAGTCTAATTATATATAATTATCTATGGATTTATCGAATATATGATCTATATTATAAAATATAATCCATAATTTAATAACAATAGATTTAATATAATAAATATTTATCTATTAATAAATATTTAATTGATATATATATATATAATTATTGTTATAAAGAAAAAAAAATAAATTATAGATTAATATACATATTATACATAATAAATATGTTAATCTATATATAATTATCTATAAATCTTGAGATCTACATACATCTATCAATATATACTAAGAGTCTAATTATATATAATTATCTATGGATTTATCGAATATATGATCTATATTATAAAATATAATCCACAATTTAATAACAATAGATTTAATATAATAAATATTTATCTATTAATAAATATTTAATCGATATATATATATATAATTATTGTTATAAAGAAAAAAAAATAAATTATAGATTAATATACATATTATACATAATAAATATGTTAATCTATATACAATTATCTATAAATCTTGAGATCTACATACATCTATCAATATATACTAAGAGTCTAATTATATATAATTATCTATGGATTTATCGAATATATGATCTATATTATAAAATATAATCCACAATTTAATAACAATAGATTTAATATAATAAATATTTATCTATTAATAAATATTTAATTGATATATATATATATAATTATTATTATAAAGAAAAAAAAATAAATTATAGATTAATATACATATTATACATAATAAATATGTTAATCTATATACAATTATCTATAAATCTTGAGAACTATATACATCTATCAATATATACTAAGAGTCTAATTATATATAATTATCTATGGATTTATCGAATATATGATCTATATTATAAAATATAATCCACAATTTAATAACAATAGATTTAATATAATAAATATTTATCTATTAATAAATATTTAATCGATATATATATATATAATTATTGTTATAAAGAAAAAAAAATAAATTATAGATTAATATACATATTATACATAATAAATATGTTAATCTATATACAATTATCTATAAATCTTGAGATCTACATACATCTATCAATATATACTAAGAGTCTAATTATATATAATTATCTATGGATTTATCGAATATATGATCTATATTATAAAATATAATTCACAATTTAATAACAATAGATTTAATATAATAAATATTTATTTATTAATAAATATTTAATCGATATATATATATATAATTATTGTTATAAAGAAAAAAAATAAATTATAGATTAATATACATATTATACATAATAAATATGTTAATCTATATACAATTATCTATAAATCTTGAGATCTACATACATCTATCAATATATACTAAGAGTCTAATTATATATAATTATCTATGGATTTATCGAATATATAATATATATTATAAAATATAATCCATAATTTAATAATAATAAATTTAATACAATAAATATTTATTTATTAATAAACATTTAATTGATATATATATATATATATATACATATATATATAATTTATTTTATAATATAATATTATTTATATACATATATATATATATATATATAATTTATTTATTTATTATATAATATTAATTATATATATATATATATATATGTATGTATATATATATATATATCAATTAAATATTTATTAATAAATAAATATTTATTGTATTAAATTTATTATTATTAAATTATGGATTATATTTTATAATATAGATCATATATTCGATAAATCCATAGATAATTATATATAATTAGACTCTTAGTATATATTGATAGATGTATGTAGATCTCAAGATTTATAGATAATTGTATATAGATTAACATATTTATTATGTATAATATGTATATTAATCTATAATTTATTTTTTTTTCTTTATAACAATAATTATATATATATATATCAATTAAATATTTATTAATAGATAAATATTTATTATATTAAATCTATTGTTATTAAATTATGGATTATATTTTATAATATAGATCATATATTCGATAAATCCATAGATAATTATATATAATTAGACTCTTAGTATATATTGATAGATGTATGTAGATCTCAAGATTTATAGATAATTGTATATAAATTAACATATTTATTATGTATAATATGTATATTAATCTATAATTTATTTTTTTTTCTTTATAACAATAATTATATATATATATATCGATTAAATATTTATTAATAAATAAATATTTATTATATTAAATCTATTGTTATTAAATTGTGGATTATATTTTATAATATAGATCATATATTCGATAAATCCATAGATAATTATATATAATTAGACTCTTAGTATATATTGATAGATGTATGTAGATCTCAAGATTTATAGATAATTGTATATAGATTAACATATTTATTATGTATAATATGTATATTAATCTATAATTTATTTTTTTTTCTTTATAACAATAATTATATATATATATATCGATTAAATATTTATTAATAGATAAATATTTATTATATTAAATCTATTGTTATTAAATTATGGATTATATTTTATAATATAGATCATATATTCGATAAATCCATAGATAATTATATATAATTAGACTCTTAGTATATATTGATAGATGTATGTAGATCTCAAGATTTATAGATAATTGTATATAGATTAACATATTTATTATGTATAATATGTATATTAATCTATAATTTATTTTTTTTTCTTTATAACAATAATTATATATATATATATCGATTAAATATTTATTAATAGATAAATATTTATTATATTAAATCTATTGTTATTAAATTGTGGATTATATTTTATAATATAAATCATATATTCGATAAATCCATAGATAATTATATATAATTAGACTCTTAGTATATATTGATAGATGTATGTAGATCTCAAGATTTATAGATAATTGTATATAAATTAATATATTTATTATGTATAATATGTATATTAATCTATAATTTATTTTTTTTTCTTTATAACAATAATTATATATATATATATCGATTAAATATTTATTAATAGATAAATATTTATTATATTAAATCTATTGTTATTAAATTGTGGATTATATTTTATAATATAGATCATATATTCGATAAATCCATAGATAATTATATATAATTAGACTCTTAGTATATATTGATAGATGTATGTAGATCTCAAGATTTATAGATAATTGTATATAGATTAACATATTTATTATGTATAATATGTATATTAATCTATAATTTATTTTTTTTTCTTTTATAATAATAATTATATATTTATATATCGATTAAATATTTATTAATAAATAAATATTTATTATATTAAATTTATTATTATTAAATTATAAATTATATTATAAAATATAAATTATATATTTTATGAATTTATAATTTGAATTATTTATATTAAAAAATTTATTAATATAAAAAAAAAAAAAAAAAGTTTAATATAATAAATACATATTTATATATTTAATTATTATTGTTTATATAAAAATTATTATTTAAATAAAATAAATTTTGATTATTTTCTTTAATTAATTTAATTTTTATTATGATATATAAAAATTTAATTATATTATAAAATAAATTTTGATTATTTTCTTTAATTAATTTAATTTTTATTGTAATATATAAAAATTTAATTATATTATAAATAAATTTTGATTATTTTCTTTAATTAATTTAATTTTTATTGTAATATATAAAAATTTAATTATATTATAAATAAGTCTTGATTTATTGAAATTGAGTGAATATTTAATTATCAGAGTTATAGTAAAATTATAGTGAAATTACTAGGATGTATAAAAAAATTTACTTAATAATGAAATTAAAATCATTCAATTTCATCTGATCATTGAAATTGAGTGAATATTTAATTATCAGAGTTATAGTAAAATTATAGTGAAATTATTAGGATGTATAAAAAAAATTTACTTAATAATGAAATTAAAATCATTCAATTTCATCTGATCATTGAAATTGAGTGAATATTTAATTATCAGAGTTATAGTAAAATTATAGTGAAATTACTAGGATGTATAAAAAAATTTACTTAATAATGAAATTAAAATCATTCAATTTCATCTGATCATTGAAATTGAGTGAATATTTAATTATCAGAGTTATAGTAAAATTATAGTGAAATTACTAGGATGTATAAAAAAATTTACTTAATAATGAAATTAAAATCATTCAATTTCATCTGATCATTGAAATTGAGTGAATATTTAATTATCAGAGTTATAGTAAAATTATAGTGAAATTACTAGGATGTATAAAAAAATTTACTTAATAATGAAATTAAAATCATTCAATTTCATCTGATCATTGAAATTGAGTGAATATTTAATTATCAGAGTTATAGTAAAATTATAGTGAAATTACTAGGATGTATAAAAAAATTTACTTAATAATGAAATTAAAATCATTCAATTTCATCTGATCATTGAAATTGAGTGAATATTTAATTATCAGAGTTATAGTAAAATTATAGTGAAATTACTAGGATGTATAAAAAAATTTACTTAATAATGAAATTAAAATCATTCAATTTCATCTGATCATTGAAATTGAGTGAATATTTAATTATCAGAGTTATAGTAAAATTATAGTGAAATTACTAGGATGTATAAAAAAATTTATTTAATAATGAAATTAAAATCATTCAATTTCATCTGATCATTGAAATTGAGTGAATATTTAATTATCAGAGTTATAGTAAAATTATAGTGAAATTACTAGGATGTATAAAAAAATTTATTTAATAATGAAATTAAAATCATTCAATTTCATCTGATCATTGAAATTGAGTGAATATTTAATTATCAGAGTTATAGTAAAATTATAGTGAAATTACTAGGATGTATAAAAAAATTTACTTAATAATGAAATTAAAATCATTCAATTTCATCTGATCATTGAAATTGAGTGAATATTTAATTATCAGAGTTATAGTAAAATTATAGTGAAATTACTAGGATGTATAAAAAAATTTACTTAATAATGAAATTAAAATCATTCAATTTCATCTGATCATTGAAATTGAGTGAATATTTAATTATCAGAGTTATAGTAAAATTATAGTGAAATTACTAGGATGTATAAAAAAATTTACTTAATAATGAAATTAAAATCATTCAATTTCATCTGATCATTGAAATTGAGTGAATATTTAATTATCAGAGTTATAGTAAAATTATAGTGAAATTACTAGGATGTATAAAAAAATTTACTTAATAATGAAATTAAAATCATTCAATTTCATCTGATCATTGAAATTGAGTGAATATTTAATTATCAGAGTTATAGTAAAATTATAGTGAAATTACTAGGATGTATAAAAAAATTTACTTAATAATGAAATTAAAATCATTCAATTTCATCTGATCATTGAAATTGAGTGAATATTTAATTATCAGAGTTATAGTAAAATTATAGTGAAATTACTAGGATGTATAAAAAAATTTACTTAATAATGAAATTAAAATCATTCAATTTCATCTGATCATTGAAATTGAGTGAATATTTAATTATCAGAGTTATAGTAAAATTATAGTGAAATTACTAGGATGTATAAAAAAATTTACTTAATAATGAAATTAAAATCATTCAATTTCATCTGATCATTGAAATTGAGTGAATATTTAATTATCAGAGTTATAGTAAAATTATAGTGAAATTACTAGGATGTATAAAAAAATTTACTTAATAATGAAATTAAAATCATTCAATTTCATCTGATCATTGAAATTGAGTGAATATTTAATTATCAGAGTTATAGTAAAATTATAGTGAAATTACTAGGATGTATAAAAAAATTTATTTAATAATGAAATTAAAATCATTCAATTTCATCTGATCATTGAAATTGAGTGAATATTTAATTATCAGAGTTATAGTAAAATTATAGTGAAATTACTAGGATGTATAAAAAAATTTACTTAATAATGAAATTAAAATCATTCAATTTCATCTGATCATTGAAATTGAGTGAATATTTAATTATCAGAGTTATAGTAAAATTATAGTGAAATTACTAGGATGTATAAAAAAATTTACTTAATAATGAAATTAAAATCATTCAATTTCATCTGATCATTGAAATTGAGTGAATATTTAATTATCAGAGTTATAGTAAAATTATAGTGAAATTACTAGGATGTATAAAAAAATTTACTTAATAATGAAATTAAAATCATTCAATTTCATCTGATCATTGAAATTGAGTGAATATTTAATTATCAGAGTTATAGTAAAATTATAGTGAAATTACTAGGATGTATAAAAAAATTTACTTAATAATGAAATTAAAATCATTCAATTTCATCTGATCATTGAAATTGAGTGAATATTTAATTATCAGAGTTATAGTAAAATTATAGTGAAATTACTAGGATGTATAAAAAAATTTACTTAATAATGAAATTAAAATCATTCAATTTCATCTGATCATTGAAATTGAGTGAATATTTAATTATCAGAGTTATAGTAAAATTATAGTGAAATTACTAGGATGTATAAAAAAATTTACTTAATAATGAAATTAAAATCATTCAATTTCATCTGATCATTGAAATTGAGTGAATATTTAATTATCAGAGTTATAGTAAAATTATAGTGAAATTACTAGGATGTATAAAAAAATTTACTTAATAATGAAATTAAAATCATTCAATTTCATCTGATCATTGAAATTGAGTGAATATTTAATTATCAGAGTTATAGTAAAATTATAGTGAAATTACTAGGATGTATAAAAAAATTTACTTAATAATGAAATTAAAATCATTCAATTTCATCTGATCATTGAAATTGAGTGAATATTTAATTATCAGAGTTATAGTAAAATTATAGTGAAATTACTAGGATGTATAAAAAAATTTACTTAATAATGAAATTAAAATCATTCAATTTCATCTGATCATTGAAATTGAGTGAATATTTAATTATCAGAGTTATAGTAAAATTATAGTGAAATTACTAGGATGTATAAAAAAATTTACTTAATAATGAAATTAAAATCATTCAATTTCATCTGATCATTGAAATTGAGTGAATATTTAATTATCAGAGTTATAGTAAAATTATAGTGAAATTACTAGGATGTATAAAAAAATTTACTTAATAATGAAATTAAAATCATTCAATTTCATCTGATCATTGAAATTGAGTGAATATTTAATTATCAGAGTTATAGTAAAATTATAGTGAAATTACTAGGATGTATAAAAAAATTTACTTAATAATGAAATTAAAATCATTCAATTTCATCTGATCATTGAAATTGAGTGAATATTTAATTATCAGAGTTATAGTAAAATTATAGTGAAATTACTAGGATGTATAAAAAAATTTACTTAATAATGAAATTAAAATCATTCAATTTCATCTGATCATTGAAATTGAGTGAATATTTAATTATCAGAGTTATAGTAAAATTATAGTGAAATTACTAGGATGTATAAAAAAATTTACTTAATAATGAAATTAAAATCATTCAATTTCATCTGATCATTGAAATTGAGTGAATATTTAATTATCAGAGTTATAGTAAAATTATAGTGAAATTACTAGGATGTATAAAAAAATTTACTTAATAATGAAATTAAAATCATTCAATTTCATCTGATCATTGAAATTGAGTGAATATTTAATTATCAGAGTTATAGTAAAATTATAGTGAAATTACTAGGATGTATAAAAAAATTTACTTAATAATGAAATTAAAATCATTCAATTTCATCTGATCATTGAAATTGAGTGAATATTTAATTATCAGAGTTATAGTAAAATTATAGTGAAATTACTAGGATGTATAAAAAAATTTACTTAATAATGAAATTAAAATCATTCAATTTCATCTGATCATTGAAATTGAGTGAATATTTAATTATCAGAGTTATAGTAAAATTATAGTGAAATTACTAGGATGTATAAAAAAATTTACTTAATAATGAAATTAAAATCATTCAATTTCATCTGATCATTGAAATTGAGTGAATATTTAATTATCAGAGTTATAGTAAAATTATAGTGAAATTACTAGGATGTATAAAAAAATTTATTTAATAATGAAATTAAAATCATTCAATTTCATCTGATCATTGAAATTGAGTGAATATTTAATTATCAGAGTTATAGTAAAATTATAGTGAAATTACTAGGATGTGTAAAAAAATTTACTTAATAATGAAATTAAAATCATTCAATTTCATCTGATCATTGAAATTGAGTGAATATTTAATTATCAGAGTTATAGTAAAATTATAGTGAAATTACTAGGATGTATAAAAAAATTTATTTAATAATGAAATTAAAATCATTCAATTTCATCTGATCATTGAAATTGAGTGAATATTTAATTATCAGAGTTATAGTAAAATTATAGTGAAATTACTAGGATGTATAAAAAAATTTACTTAATAATGAAATTAAAATCATTCAATTTCATTTGATCATTGAAATTGAGTGAATATTTAATTATCAGAGTTATAGTAAAATTATAGTGAAATTACTAGGATGTATAAAAAAATTTACTTAATAATGAAATTAAAATCATTCAATTTCATCTGATCATTGAAATTGAGTGAATATTTAATTATCAGAGTTATAGTAAAATTATAGTGAAATTACTAGGATGTATAAAAAAATTTACTTAATAATGAAATTAAAATCATTCAATTTCATCTGATCATTGAAATTGAGTGAATATTTAATTATCAGAGTTATAGTAAAATTATAGTGAAATTACTAGGATGTATAAAAAAATTTACTTAATAATGAAATTAAAATCATTCAATTTCATCTGATCATTGAAATTGAGTGAATATTTAATTATCAGAGTTATAGTAAAATTATAGTGAAATTACTAGGATGTATAAAAAAATTTACTTAATAATGAAATTAAAATCATTCAATTTCATCTGATCATTGAAATTGAGTGAATATTTAATTATCAGAGTTATAGTAAAATTATAGTGAAATTACTAGGATGTATAAAAAAATTTACTTAATAATGAAATTAAAATCATTCAATTTCATCTGATCATTGAAATTGAGTGAATATTTAATTATTAGAGTTATAGTAAAATTATAGTGAAATTACTAGGATGTATAAAAAAATTTACTTAATAATGAAATTAAAATCATTCAATTTCATCTGATCATTGAAATTGAGTGAATATTTAATTATCAGAGTTATAGTAAAATTATAGTGAAATTACTAGGATGTATAAAAAAATTTACTTAATAATGAAATTAAAATCATTCAATTTCATCTGATCATTGAAATTGAGTGAATATTTAATTATCAGAGTTATAGTAAAATTATAGTGAAATTACTAGGATGTATAAAAAAATTTACTTAATAATGAAATTAAAATCATTCAATTTCATCTGATCATTGAAATTGAGTGAATATTTAATTATCAGAGTTATAGTAAAATTATAGTGAAATTACTAGGATGTATAAAAAAATTTATTTAATAATGAAATTAAAATCATTCAATTTCATCTGATCATTGAAATTGAGTGAATATTTAATTATCAGAGTTATAGTAAAATTATAGTGAAATTACTAGGATGTATAAAAAAATTTACTTAATAATGAAATTAAAATCATTCAATTTCATCTGATCATTGAAATTGAGTGAATATTTAATTATCAGAGTTATAGTAAAATTATAGTGAAATTACTAGGATGTATAAAAAAATTTATTTAATAATGAAATTAAAATCATTCAATTTCATCTGATCATTGAAATTGAGTGAATATTTAATTATTAGAGTTATAGTAAAATTATAGTGAAATTACTAGGATGTATAAAAAAATTTACTTAATAATGAAATTAAAATCATTCAATTTCATCTGATCATTGAAATTGAGTGAATATTTAATTATCAGAGTTATAGTAAAATTATAGTGAAATTACTAGGATGTATAAAAAAATTTACTTAATAATGAAATTAAAATCATTCAATTTCATCTGATCATTGAAATTGAGTGAATATTTAATTATCAGAGTTATAGTAAAATTATAGTGAAATTACTAGGATGTATAAAAAAATTTACTTAATAATGAAATTAAAATCATTCAATTTCATCTGATCATTGAAATTGAGTGAATATTTAATTATCAGAGTTATAGTAAAATTATAGTGAAATTACTAGGATGTATAAAAAAATTTACTTAATAATGAAATTAAAATCATTCAATTTCATCTGATCATTGAAATTGAGTGAATATTTAATTATCAGAGTTATAGTAAAATTATAGTGAAATTACTAGGATGTATAAAAAAATTTACTTAATAATGAAATTAAAATCATTCAATTTCATCTGATCATTGAAATTGAGTGAATATTTAATTATCAGAGTTATAGTAAAATTATAGTGAAATTACTAGGATGTATAAAAAAATTTACTTAATAATGAAATTAAAATTATTTTTATTTATATATTTATTTATATAAATAAACTAAATAAATAAAGTTATTAGGTTCATACCCTAAATATAGATTTTGAATATCTTTTATATAATAAATAAAAAAATAATAAATATTATATAATTAATAATTATATAATTAATATATTTATTAATTTAATTAATTCTATAAAATTCAAAATTTTATGTGCTTAAACACTAAAATATAATTTTTAAAAATTTTAGTAATATGCCTGAAAAAGGAATATTTTGATGAAATATTTATATAAATTAAATTTTTATTATTATATTTTATTAAAAATTTAAATTAAAATTATTAATTATTAAATTAAATAAAAAATTTATTTAATTTTATATTAAAAAAACTTTAAAATATGATGTTAAATTAAAATTATTAATTCTTTTAATTTTTTTTTTAAGAATTGTATCTTTATTATTTAATAATTGTATTATTGTTTGAATATTAATAGAAATTGTAAGTTTTACTATAGTTTATATTTTAATTATTGAAAAGGATATAAATTCTGCAATTTTTTATTTTATAGTTTCTATAATTACTTCTTTATTATTATATTTTAGTATTATTATAAAAAATATTCTTAATTTAGAAGAAATAGATAATTTACATATTGCTGTTACTTATTTTATATTATATATAAAAATAGGTTTATATCCTGTAAATTTTTGATTTTTAATATCTTCAAAATATATAAATTGAATAAATTTATTTATTTTTTCTACTATTTTAAAAATTCAACCTATTTATTTAATACATTTAATATTAAAATTAGATGATCATATAATTGGATTTATTATTTTTAATTTATTATATTCTAGACTTTTAGTTTTAAATACTAATTCTTTAAAATACATTATAATTTATTCTTCATTAATTCATACATGTTTATTGTTATTTTTAATAATGATATCTATAAAATTATTTATTATTTATATAATTTTATACACTTTAATAACATTATTATTATTTCGATTATTAGGTATATTAAATATTGATAATAAATTTGATGTTTATGATTTAAACTTAAGTAAACCATTAAAAATATTAATAATATTTTTAATAATTATATATTCTAGATTTCCTCCAATATTAACATTTTTAATAAAATGGATATTATTAGAAAGTTTAATTATAAATCATGAAAATTTAATGGTTGTATTAATTCCTATATTAATTTCTAGAACTTTAATAACATGAACTTATTTAAATTTATTTTTATTTAATCATTATTTAAACTCAAAAATTAAATCTTATTCTTATAAGATTATAATTAATACAATTATTCCTAAATGATTACTATTAATTTTATTTATAATTATATTTATATGTATATTATATTTATATATTGAAATTTAATAAATTTTTAATTAAATTTTTAATATTTTTAAATTTGCAATTTAATAGTTTATTTTAACTTATAAAAATTTAATTAAAAATAAATAATAATTTTTAATATAGAAAGAATTTTTATCTTTATAAATAAATTTACAATTTACTTCTTTTTCAGACACAATATTATTTAAATTTATTAATTTTATGAATTATTATAATTTAATTTTAATATTAAATATAAATATAAAATTTTAAGTTAAAATAAACTATTAAATTTCAAATTTAAAAATATAATATAATTGTAAATTTTAATAAATATTTATTATATTTTTAAATGATTTTATTCAACAAATCATAAGAATATTGGGATACTATATTTTATTTTTGCTATATGAACTGGAATAATTGGTTCTTCATTAAGAATAATTATTCGTATGGAATTAAGTTCACCAGGTATATGAATTAATAATGATCAAATTTATAATTCTATTGTTACTTCTCATGCTTTTATTATAATTTTTTTTATAGTTATACCTTTTTTAATTGGGGGATTTGGAAATTGATTAATTCCATTAATAATTGGTGCACCAGATATAGCATTTCCACGAATAAATAATATAAGATTTTGATTATTACCCCCTTCATTAATTTTATTATTAATAAGTAGTATTTTATATAGAGGAAGAGGAACAGGATGAACTATTTATCCTCCATTATCTTCATTAATATATCATTCTTCTTTATCTGTTGATTTAACTATTTTTTCTTTACATATTGCAGGTATTTCATCTATTATAGGATCAATAAATTTTATTGTAACAATTTTAATAATAAAAAATTATAATTTAAATTATGATCAATTATCTTTATTTTCATGATCTGTTTTTATTACAACAATTTTATTATTATTATCTTTACCTGTATTAGCTGGTGCAATTACAATATTATTAACTGATCGTAATTTAAATACTTCATTTTTTGACCCTTCAGGTGGAGGAGATCCTGTACTTTATCAACATTTATTTTGATTTTTTGGTCATCCTGAAGTTTATATTTTAATTTTACCTGGATTTGGATTAATTTCACATATTATTTTTAATGAAAGTGGTAAAAAGGAAACATTTGGTAATATTGGAATAATTTATGCAATATTAGGGATTGGATTTTTAGGATTTATTGTATGAGCTCATCATATATTTACAGTTGGATTAGATGTTGATACACGAGCTTATTTTACTTCAGCAACTATAATTATTGCTATTCCTACTGGAATTAAAGTTTTTAGATGAATAGCAACATATTATGGATCTAAATTAATTATTAATCCTTCTATTTTATGATCAATAGGATTTATTTTTTTATTTACGATAGGAGGATTAACTGGAATTATATTATCTAATTCATCTATTGATATTATTTTACATGATACATATTATGTAGTAGCACATTTTCATTATGTATTATCTATAGGAGCAGTATTTTCTATTATTGCAAGATTTATTTATTGATATCCAATTTTTACTGGTTTAATTTTAAATAAAAAATGATTAATTATTCAATTTTTATTAATATTTATTGGAGTAAATTTAACTTTTTTTCCTCAACATTTTTTAGGATTAATAGGAATACCTCGACGATATTCTGATTATCCTGATTCATATTATTGTTGAAATTTATTATCTTCTTTAGGATCTTTAATTTCATTAAATAGATTAATTTTATTAATTTATATTATTATAGAAAGATTAATTGCTAAACGATTAATTATTTTTAAATTTTATCAATGTTCTTTAGAATGATTACAAAATTATCCTCCTTTAGATCATTCATTTAATGAATTACCTTTTATTATTAAAATTATATATAATAAAAAGAATAAATAAAATTTTATATATTATAAATAATTTTATAATTATAAAAAAAATTAAAAATATTTATTAATAATTAATATGGCAGATAAGTGCAATGAACTTAAGATTCTTAAATAAAAATTATAATTTTTTATTAATAATTTCACATTGAAAAATATTTTCTTTTCAAGATCCAAGTTCACCATTTTCTAATAATTTAAATTTATTTTATAATATTACTATAATTATAATAATTATAATTATTACATTTACATTATTAATTATATTAGATATTATAACTAATGAATTTATAAATCGATATTTGTTAAAGCATCATTTAATTGAAATTGTATGAACAATTTTACCTATATTAATTTTAATAATTATTGCTTTTCCTTCATTAAAAACATTATATTTTATTGATGAAATATGGAATCCTATTTTTTTTACAATTAAAGCTATTGGACATCAATGATATTGAAGTTATGAATATCCTGAATTTAAAAATTTTAATTTTGATTCTTATATAATTAAAGATTTAGATAAATTAGATTTATTTCGTTTATTAGATGTTGATAATCGATTAATTATCCCTTATAATATTCCTATTCGTTTATTAACTACATCATTAGATGTTATTCATTCTTGAACAATTCCATCATTAGGAATAAAAATAGATTCAATTCCAGGACGTATTAATCAAATAACTTTAATTTCAATACGATCAGGTTTATTTTTTGGACAATGTTCAGAAATTTGTGGAGCTAATCATAGATTTATACCAATTGTATTAGAAAGAACTAATTGTTCAAATTTTATGAATTGAATTAATATAAATAATTAATTATATATTATTATAAAAAATTAGTTAAATAATAATATTAAAATGTCATTTTAAAGTTATTGAATAATATATAATCAATATTTTTTTCATTAGGTGTCTGAAATGTAAGAATTGGTCTCTTAAACCAAATAATAGTATTTAACAATTACTTCTAATGAAAATTTTTTCATTCCACAAATAATACCAATAAATTGATTAAATTTGTATATTTATAGATTAATTATAATTTTTATTATTTTAATTATAATTTATTTTATAAATTATAATAAAATTATAAAAATTAAATTTTATAAGAAACATTTATTTATTTATATATATAAATGGTAACAAATTTATTTTCTATTTTTGATCCTTCAACAAATATATATATATCAATAAATTGAATTATAATTATAATAGTATTGATATTAATCCCATTAATATATTGAATTAAATTATCACGTTATCAAATAATATTTATATTATTAATTAATTTAATTTTTAATGAATTTAAATTATTAGTAATATTTAAATATATATCTAATATTATTATTTTTATTAGTTTAATAATAATAATTTTATTTATAAATTTATTAGGATTATTTCCTTATAATTTTACACCAACAAGTCATTTAAATATTAATTTATCTTTATCTTTAACTTTATGATTAAGATTTATATTATTTGGATGAAGTGTAAATTTAAATTATATATTAATTCATTTAGTTCCATTAAATACACCTATATTTTTAATAAATTTTATAGTATTAATTGAATTAATTAGAAATATTATTCGTCCATGAACATTATCTATTCGATTAACTGCTAATATATTAGCAGGTCATTTATTATTATCTTTAATAGGATCATCAATAAATAATTTAATATTATTATTTTTACCTTTAATTATTATTGTACAAAATATATTATTTATTTTAGAAATTTCAGTTTCTATAATTCAATCATATGTATTTTCAATTTTAAGTTTATTATATTTTAATGAATCTAATTAAAATTAAATATTAAAATGATAAATTCAAATCATCCTTTTCATTTAGTTACATTAAGACCATGACCTTTAATAACTTCTTTATCTTTAATAAATTTATTAATAAGAATATTAAATTGATTTATATTAAATAAATTATTTTTTATATTATTAAATATATTAATTTTAATAATAATAATATTTCAATGATGACGAGATATTATTCGGGAAAGAACTTATCAAGGATTTCATACATTAAAAGTAATAATAATAATAAAATTTAGAATAATTTTATTTATTATTTCAGAATTATTTTTTTTTATTTCAATATTTTGAACTTATTTCCATAGATGTATTTCACCTAATATTGAAATTGGTAATTTATGACCTCCTAAAAATATTTTAATATTTAATCCTTATGATATTCCATTATTAAATTCAATTATTTTAATTTCATCTGGATTTATAATTACTTTAAGTCATAATTTATTATTAAATAATAAATTAAGATATAGTAAATTTTGATTATTATGTACAATTTTATTAGGAATTTATTTTTCATTATTACAATATTTAGAATATAATGAATCAAAATTTTGTATTAATGATAGAATTTTTGGATCTATTTTTTATTTATTAACAGGATTTCATGGAACACATGTAATTATTGGTATTTTATTTTTAATAACATGTTTATTTCGTATATCAATTAATCATTTTTCTAAAATTCATCATTTTCATTTTGAAGCTTCATCTTGATATTGACATTTTGTAGATATTATTTGATTATTTGTTTATATATTTATTTATTGATGAATATATTAAATTAATTAATATATATATATATAGTATAAAAATTATTACGATTAACTTCCAATTAAAAAATTTATTAATAATAATATATATAATTTTTAATTATATATTTATATTATTTATTATTATATTTATTTGTTTATTATTAACATTTATAAATTTATATTTTAAAATAAGGTATAAAAAAAATCGAGAAAAAATTTTACCAATTGAGTGTGGATTTGATCCTTTATCTAATAGACGATTACCATTTTCTAATAATTTTTTTTTAATTTCATTAATTTTTTTAATTTTTGATGTTGAAATTATATTAATTTTACCATTAATTTTTGTAATAAAAGAATTTATATCTTTAATTTCAATAATTATATTTATATATTTTTTATTAATATTAATTATTGGATTATTAATAGAATGATATTTAGGTTATTTAAATTGATTAAATTAATTTATTATATAGATTAATTTTAATAATCAAATTTTTAATTCGAAATTAAATGTAAATTTTTACTTTATATAATTTTTAATTTGGATATTAGTTAATATAATAACATTTAAATTGCATTTAAAAATTTAATAAATAAATTATTAATATCTAAATTTAATTGAAACCAAAAAATTAGAGGTAAATTATTGTTAATAATTTAATTGAATTAAATATTCCAATTAAAAATTATTAATTTTTATTATTTATAAATAAAATTAATTTATATTATTTTTATATTGAAAATATAATATTTTGTTTAAATTATATAAATTTGAAATATAATAATTTAAGCTTCTAACTTAAAAATTAATGATTATTCATTAATATTTCTATTTAAAAAATTTATTTATCTTAATATTTTCAATATTATACTTTTATATTTAAGCTATTTAAATAATTTATAAAATTCAAATAAATAATAATAATATAATAATATAAAAATTTATAATAACAATAAATTCTAACTTATTAAATATATATTTATTATTAAATATATTAAATATATATATTAATTTCAATATATATATACCTATAGATCTTTCAAATCATCCTTTTTCTATTAAAATTTCATATTTATATATAATATTAAATAAATTTTTATATCTATATTTAAATATATATATAGAAAAAAATATTGTTATAATAAAATTTATTAAATTTTTAAATAAATATATATTGAAATTATACATTAATAAACTAATTCAAAATCCATAAATATAAAAATTTAAAATTATTATTTTATCTAATATATATATATTAAATAAATATTTAATATAAATTAATTTAAATATATTATATCTAAAAAAAAAAGATAATATTAATAATATTATTATACAAAAAATTATTAATTTATTTTCTTTAAAATAAATTATAGGAATAAAATTATTATTAAAAAATATTAATCATAAAATTATTCGAATTCTATACCTAATTGTTAATATTATTGAAATAATAAAAATTAAATAAAAAATATAATTTAATTTTTTATTTATAAATATTTCAATAATTAAATCTTTTGAATAAAATCCAGATAAAAATGGAAATCCTATTAATATAATTAAACTTAAAATTATAATTAATCTTTTTATTGGTGTAATTATTAATATATTACCATATTTACGAATATCTTGATTATTATTTATTAAATGAATAAAATCTCCAGCACATAAAAATATTAATGATTTAAATAAAGCATGAATAATTATATGAAAAAATGCTAATTCATAATAATTAATACTTAAAGTTAATATTATTAAACCTAATTGTCTTAATGTTGATAAAGCAATAATTTTTTTTAAATCATATTCAAAATTAGCTATTAATCTTGCTATAAAAGTTGTTATTAAAGAAATGTATAATATATATATATTAATATTTATATTTATTATAAATAATTTATTATATCGAATTAATAAATATACACCTGCAGTAACTAATGTTGATGAATGAACTAATGAAGAAACTGGAGTAGGGGCTGTTATAGCAGCAGGTAATCATAAAGAAAAAGGTATTTGAGCACTTTTAGTTATAGCTGTTAAAATTAATATAAAATTTAATATATTGTTATAAAAATTATTATTATAAATTAATCCATTTCAAGATCCTAAATTTATAAATATACAAATTATTAATAATAATCTAACATCTCCAATTCGATTACATAAAATTGTTAAAAATCCTGAATTATATGAATTATAATTTTGATAAAAAATAATTAAACAATAAGAAATTAATCCTAAACCATCCCAACCTAATATAATTCTAAAAATATTTGGACTTAAAATTATTAAACATATTGAAATTACAAATAATATTACTAAATAAATAAATCGTTTAATAAAAATTTCTGATTTTATATATTCAATTCTATATAATATTACTATAGAAGAAATTAATATTACAATTCTTAAAAAAATTAATCTTATATAATCTAAAAAAATTAAAAATTCAATTTTTATTCTATTAAAATTTAATATTAATCATTCAATATATATATTAAATTTAAATATATAAAAATATATTCCTATAATTATTAATATAAAACTTAAAATTAATATAAATAAACTATAAATAATTATTAATAATATAATTTAAAGTATTTTTATACATCATTGAATCCACAATTCAATATTTTTATTTAAACTATTTAAATTGATTTTTAATTATATATATATTATATATTAATATATATATATATACATATATTAATATATATATATATATATTAATTTAAATTTAAATAAATATTTTTATTACAATTAAATTATATAAATAAATCTAAATTTAAAAATATAAAATTTAAAGGTAATCAATGTAAAATAATTACTAAAAATTCTAAAAACTTAAAATTCTTAATTTTTAAATAAAAATTTATTTTTCCATGATTTATATATCTAAATAAATATAAAGAATAAATAAATCTTAAAAATCTAATTAATATTAATATAAAAATTAATGAATTACATCAATTATATAAAATTATTATAGTAAAAATTTCTCTAATTAAATTTAATGATAAAGGAGCAGATATATTAGAAGAACATAATAAAAATCATAATAATGATATTTTTGAAGTAATATTAATAATACCTTTATTAATAATTATTAATCGACTATTTGTTTCTTTATAAAATAAATTTACTATATAAAATAATCCTGATGAACATAAACCATGAGAAATTATTGTTAAATAACATCTATATAAACTTAAATTTTTTAAAGTTATTAATCTACTAATTAAAATACTTATATGAACTACTGAAGAGTATGCAACTAAAATTTTTATATCAATTTGACGTAAACATAAAATTCTTAAAATAATACCTCCAGTTATACTAATAATTATAATATAAATTTTAATAAATATTAAATTATTGTAAAAAATTAAAATAAATCGTAATAATCCATATGTTCCTAATTTTAATATAATAGAAGCTAAAATTATTGAACAATATACAGGAGCTTCTACATGAGCTTTTAATAATCAATTATGTATACCAAAAATTGGAATTTTAACTAAAAAAGATAAAATTATAAATATAAATAGATAATTATTACAAATAAATAATTCTATTTCTATTATATTAAATATAATATAATTTTTATTTAAAATTATTAAAAATAAAAATAATAAAAGTGGTAAAGAAAAAAATAAAGTATAAAATATTAAATATATTCTCGCTAAAATTCGTATTTCACCTATTCCTCAATAAATAATTATTAAAAATATTAAAATTAATCTAACTTCAAAAAAAAAATAAAATATTAAAACATTATTAGATATAAAAAATAAAATTAAATTAATTAATAAAATTAATAAAAAATTAATAAATAAATTAAAATTAATTATTTTTAATCTTAATGATATAATAATAATACTAAAAATTCATAATCTTAAAATAATCATTATAAAAGAATAATTATTTAATCTAAAATTAAATCTATATTTATTTCATTCAATAAATAAATCATAATTTATAATTAATATAATTAATATTATATTAATTAAATTTCTTATTATAAATTTATATTTATAAAAATTATATATATAAATTAAAGCAAATGTATTAAATAAAATTATTATTACCATATTAAATTTAATTATTTTAATATTTTAATTATTATTACCATATTAAATTTATTATTCTAATATTTTGATTCCCATATTTATATATTAAATTAATAATTAAAGATAAACCTAATACTCTTTCACAAATAGAAAATACAATATAGAATAAAAATAATCATTCATCAAAATATATAATTTTTAAATAGATAGTTATTACAATATTTAATATAATTATAAATTCAATTCTAATTAAAATTATTAATAATGAATCTTTAAATTTAAAAATTAATACTACTCCTAAAAATATTATTAAATAAAAAAAGTGATAATTAAATAATATATCACCAATAAAATCATATTTTATATATTTATTTTGAATATTTAAAATTAAATTAAGTTTTATAGTTTATTTAAAACATTAATTTTGTAAATTAAAAAAAATAATATTTATTTAAAACAATCTTAATTTTCAAAAAAAAAAAGAATATTTTATCTTTAATTCCCAAAATTAATATTTTAAATAAACTATTTTTTGTTAATTTATAAATGATAATTTTAATTTTAAAATGATAATAATAATACCAAAAATAATAATTTTAATTAAATTAATTATTGTTTCAAATTTAATTATATTAATTAGATTTTCAATAATAAAAGTTAATTTACACCCATTAATATTTATAATAATTTTAGTTTTTTATATTATAAATATATTATTATTAATTAATTTAGATATAAATATAAATATATATAGTTATATAATTTTTATTTCAATAATTGGAGGATTAATAATTATATTTATATATTTTACTAGATTAATTAATAATTATAAGATAATTATATTTACTTATGAATATTATTCAATTTTATTAATATATATTATTATAATTTTAATTATAATTTATACATATTATAATTATATTTCAATTGATTTTATAATAAATAAAATTATATTTAAAAATATTAATTATTCAATTAAATTATTATATAAATTTCCTAATTGTATTTTTATTTTTATTTCAATTACTTATTTAATTTATTGTTTAAATTTAATTATAAAAATATCATTAATTAAATTTAAATCATTACGAAAAATTAAAAATTAATAATATAAAAAATATTATATTTAATTAATGAAAAATAAATTCATTAAATTATTTAAAGTTAATTCATTACTTAAAATTTTTAATAATTCATTAATTATTTTACCAACTCCATTAAATATTAATATTTTATGAAATTTTGGATCATTATTAGGATTATATTTAATAATTCAGATTATTTCAGGGTTATTATTATCATTACATTATTGTCCAAATATTAATTATGCTTTTGAAAGAGTTATTCATATTATAAAAGATGTTAATAAAGGTTGATTAATTCGTTTAATTCATATAAATGGAGCTTCAATATATTTTATTTGTATATATATACATATTGGACGAAATATCTATTATCATTCATTTAAATCAATTAATGTATGATTTATTGGAATTATAATTTTATTACTTTCTATAGCTACGGCTTTTTTAGGGTATGTATTACCATGAGGACAAATATCTTTTTGAGGTGCAACTGTAATTACAAATTTATTATCCGCATTACCATATATTGGGCAAGATATTGTTGAATGAATTTGAGGAGGATTTTCAATTAATAATGCAACATTAAATCGTTTTTATTCATTTCATTTTATTTTACCTTTAATTATTATATTTATAGTAATTTTACATTTATTTTATTTACATTTAAATGGATCAAATAACCCAATAGGTATAGATAGTAATATCTATAAAATTCCTTTTTATCCTTATTTTTTCATTAAAGATATTATAGGATTCATTTTAATTTTATATATTAATTTTATTATTGTTACACAAATTCCTTATTATTTAAGTGACCCAGATAATTTTATTATAGCAAATTCTATAATTACACCAGAACATATTAAACCAGAATGATATTTTTTATTTGCATATTCAATTTTACGAGCTATTCCAAATAAATTAGGAGGAGTATTAATGTTATTTATATCAATTTTAATTTTATATTTTTTACCAATTATTAATAATTATAATATTAAATCAAGTAAATTTTATCCAATTAATAAAATTATGTTTTGAATATTT
The DNA here is from genome assembly GCF_051014445.1 of Colletes latitarsis. Lineage (NCBI taxonomy): Eukaryota > Metazoa > Arthropoda > Insecta > Hymenoptera > Colletidae > Colletes > Colletes latitarsis. Next base: position 29,451 of record NW_027488412.1, read on the forward strand.
GTTAATGTATTTATTTTATTAACTTGATTAGGTAGTCAATTAATTGAATATCCTTACACTAATTTAAGACAATTATTTTCATTATTATATTTCTCATATTTTTTATTAAATTCAATATTTAATAAATTTTGAGATAATATTATTATATTAAAATTTTAAATAAAATAAACATAAAATTTTAAGTTTATGAGCTTGAATTAAGCATATATTTTGAAAATATAAGATAGAATATTATAAACTTCTATAAACTTAAATTTTATAATAATAATTATATTTATATAATTATTAAATTACAAATTAAAAATTTATTTAATATTTTAATTTATAATATAATATTAGAAAATTGTTTAAATATAAAAATAAAAAATAAATATATTAAAGTTATAGGTAAAAAAGTTTTTCAACATAAATATATTAATTCATCATATCGAATACGAGGTAAAACTCCACGTATTCAAATAATTAATAATAAATGAAAATAATAAATTAATAAAAATTTAATTGAATATATATCAAATCCAAAAAATATAATACTTAAAATTATTCTTGCAAATCTAATTCTTAAATATTCAGCTATAAAAATTATAGTAAATTGTCTTCTAAAATATTCAGTATTAAATCCAGAAATTAATTCTGATTCACCTTCAATTAAATCAAATGGTGTACGATTTAATTCTATTAATATATTTAATATAAATATTAAATATAAAGGAAATAAAAGAATGCAAAATTTAATATATTTTTGAAAAATAATAAAATTGTAAAAAGATATATTTTCAGTTAATAATATTATAATTAATAATATTAAGAATAATCTAATTTCATAAGAAATAGATTGTGCAATAGATCGAATTGATCCTAACATAGAATAGTTAGAATTTGAAGATCATCCTATAATTATTATAGGAAAAACACTAAATCTTAAAATTCTTAATATAAATAAAATTGAAAAATTATTATTATATAAATTAAAATAAAAAGGTGTTACTAATCATAATATAAAAGATAAAATTAAAATTAATATAGGACAAAATATATATTGATAAAAATTTGAATTTTTTAAAATAAAAAATTCTTTAAATAATAATTTTATAGCATCATTAATTGGTTGAAATAATCCTATAAATCCAGATTTATTTGGACCTTTTCGATCTTGAATATAACCTAAAATTTTTCGTTCATATAATGTTAAAAATGCAACAGCTATTAAATTTATTAAAATTAATAAAAATAAATAAATTAAACTTATATATATATAATTTAATAAAGAATAAATTATTATTTATATAATAAATTATATTTATACTAAATTCTAAATTTAATTGCACTAATTTGCTAAAATAATTAATAAAAATATTTATTAATTAATAAAAAATTATTTTAAATATAGAGTCCTTTCGTACAAAAATATTTATTTTTATTAAAGATAGAAACCGATCTGGCTTACGCCGATCTGAACTCAAATCATGTAAGATTTTAAAAGTCGAACAGACTTAATTTTTAAACTACTGCATTTAAAATTTATCTTAATTCAACATCGAGGTTGTAATCATCTTTATTAATATGATCTTTCCAAAGATATTACACTGTTATCCCTAAGGTAATTTATCTATTAATTTTTAATAAAATTCATTTATTTAAACAATAATTATTGATTATTAATTATTTTAAAGTTTAATAAATTTAAATATCCTCCCAATAAAATATAATTTTATTAATATCAATTTAAAATATTAATATTAATAAAATTATATAAAATTCTATAGGGTCTTATCGTCCCTTAATATTATTTAAGCATTTTTACTTAAAATTAAAATTTAATTTTTATAATAAAGATAGTTTATATTTCATTAACTCTTTCATACAAGATTCCAATTAAAAACCTATTTATTATGCTACCTTTGTACAGTCAAAATACTGCAGCTATTTAAAATTTAATTCATTGAGCAGAATTGACTTTAAATTATTAACAAAAAGACATGTTTTTGATAAACAGGTGAATATAATTTTTGCTTAATTCCTATATTATATTTATAAATTAAATAAATATATTAATATAATAAAATTTACTAATTTTATCATTATAAATTAATTTAATTTAATTTTAATTAATTTTTTTTTATTAATTTATATTTTATTAATAAATCTTTAAATATTTAAATTTTATAAATTATTAAATTTTTTTTAATATTAACAAATTTTATGAATATAAATATATTTAAATAAATATTTTAAATAATAATTTTAAAATTAAAGTTTATCCCATAATTTTTTTATATTTAATAAATTTTATTTTATTATAAAATAAATTTTTATTAAATATATGAATTAAATTCATTTCAAAAAAAACTAGATATCAATAAAATCGAATAACGTATAATTTCTAAATAAATATTAATAATTAATTATTTTACATAAAAAATTATATTTATTTAGCTCTTTTATTTTCGAGAAATATATATATATATATAATTATAATTAATAAACCCTGATACAAAAGGTACAAAAATAATTTTTTTTTTTATTTAAAATTATTTAAAACTTTTACAATACTTATTAATATAAAAAATTTATTTAAAATATTTACTTAAACAAATTTATATTTAAAATTACTTTAATTATTATTAAATTAAATTAAACTTTAAAATAATATATATATATATATATATATATTATATATATATTATATATATAAAATAAATATTTTTAGAATAAAAATTATTATTTAAATTTATTTAAAAATAAATTATTAATTAATTATTTACTCTTAAACTAAAAACATTTTCCAATACTTTTACTTTGTTACGACTTTTTCCAATTTTTATATGAAAATGACGGGCGATTTGTACATTAAATTTACAACTTTCAATAATTTTAATTTAAAATTATTTACTTTTAAATCCTTTTTAAAATTTATATTAAAATAAATTATCCTTAAATATAAATTTTATTGTAACTCATTAAATCTTAATTATTCTACATTTTGATTTGAATTATAATTTAAATTAAATTTAATAAAAATATTTTTATTAAAATTTTTAAAAACAACAATACATAAAAATTAAATTAAGTAAATCTTATCGTGGATCATCAAATTAATTCACAAGTTCCTCTAAAATATTATTTAACCGCCAAATATTTTAATTTTAATGATTAACATTTAATAATCAATTGCATAATTTCTTTTTTAATAATAGGGTATCTAATCCTAGTTTTTAATAAAATTTACAAAATAACTAAATTTAATAAATAAATTTAAAATTATATTATTATTTCACTAAAATTATAATTAATTATTTATTTAATTTTTTTTTATTAAATTTATTTAAAATTGTTATTATTAATTTATAGATGTAGTTTAACCGCAGATGCTGGCACTAAATTATCTTCTATTAATTTTTTTTCCCTAAATAAAATTTTCATTTATTTTTTAATTATAAAATTTAAATAATTTTTATAAATTTTATTTAAAAATTCATAATAAAAAAAAAATTTATATAAATATTAAAATAATTAATTAATAATAAAACTAAAATTAAATTTTTATTAAAACTTTTAATTTTTAATTAAATCTTTTCATCGTAATAGAAAAATTTTATAATAAACTAAAATTTTATCAATTGAATGATTTTAATTTCATTATTAAGTAAATTTTTTTATACATCCTAGTAATTTCACTATAATTTTACTATAACTCTGATAATTAAATATTCACTCAATTTCAATGATCAGATGAAATTGAATGATTTTAATTTCATTATTAAGTAAATTTTTTTATACATCCTAGTAATTTCACTATAATTTTACTATAACTCTGATAATTAAATATTCACTCAATTTCAATGATCAGATGAAATTGAATGATTTTAATTTCATTATTAAGTAAATTTTTTTATACATCCTAGTAATTTCACTATAATTTTACTATAACTCTGATAATTAAATATTCACTCAATTTCAATGATCAGATGAAATTGAATGATTTTAATTTCATTATTAAGTAAATTTTTTTATACATCCTAGTAATTTCACTATAATTTTACTATAACTCTGATAATTAAATATTCACTCAATTTCAATGATCAGATGAAATTGAATGATTTTAATTTCATTATTAAGTAAATTTTTTTATACATCCTAGTAATTTCACTATAATTTTACTATAACTCTGATAATTAAATATTCACTCAATTTCAATGATCAGATGAAATTGAATGATTTTAATTTCATTATTAAGTAAATTTTTTTATACATCCTAGTAATTTCACTATAATTTTACTATAACTCTGATAATTAAATATTCACTCAATTTCAATGATCAGATGAAATTGAATGATTTTAATTTCATTATTAAGTAAATTTTTTTATACATCCTAGTAATTTCACTATAATTTTACTATAACTCTGATAATTAAATATTCACTCAATTTCAATGATCAGATGAAATTGAATGATTTTAATTTCATTATTAAGTAAATTTTTTTATACATCCTAGTAATTTCACTATAATTTTACTATAACTCTGATAATTAAATATTCACTCAATTTCAATGATCAGATGAAATTGAATGATTTTAATTTCATTATTAAGTAAATTTTTTTATACATCCTAGTAATTTCACTATAATTTTACTATAACTCTGATAATTAAATATTCACTCAATTTCAATGATCAGATGAAATTGAATGATTTTAATTTCATTATTAAGTAAATTTTTTTATACATCCTAGTAATTTCACTATAATTTTACTATAACTCTGATAATTAAATATTCACTCAATTTCAATGATCAGATGAAATTGAATGATTTTAATTTCATTATTAAGTAAATTTTTTTATACATCCTAGTAATTTCACTATAATTTTACTATAACTCTGATAATTAAATATTCACTCAATTTCAATGATCAGATGAAATTGAATGATTTTAATTTCATTATTAAGTAAATTTTTTTATACATCCTAGTAATTTCACTATAATTTTACTATAACTCTGATAATTAAATATTCACTCAATTTCAATGATCAGATGAAATTGAATGATTTTAATTTCATTATTAAATAAATTTTTTTATACATCCTAGTAATTTCACTATAATTTTACTATAACTCTGATAATTAAATATTCACTCAATTTCAATGATCAGATGAAATTGAATGATTTTAATTTCATTATTAAGTAAATTTTTTTATACATCCTAGTAATTTCACTATAATTTTACTATAACTCTGATAATTAAATATTCACTCAATTTCAATGATCAGATGAAATTGAATGATTTTAATTTCATTATTAAGTAAATTTTTTTATACATCCTAGTAATTTCACTATAATTTTACTATAACTCTGATAATTAAATATTCACTCAATTTCAATGATCAGATGAAATTGAATGATTTTAATTTCATTATTAAGTAAATTTTTTTATACATCCTAGTAATTTCACTATAATTTTACTATAACTCTGATAATTAAATATTCACTCAATTTCAATGATCAGATGAAATTGAATGATTTTAATTTCATTATTAAGTAAATTTTTTTATACATCCTAGTAATTTCACTATAATTTTACTATAACTCTGATAATTAAATATTCACTCAATTTCAATGATCAGATGAAATTGAATGATTTTAATTTCATTATTAAGTAAATTTTTTTATACATCCTAGTAATTTCACTATAATTTTACTATAACTCTGATAATTAAATATTCACTCAATTTCAATGATCAGATGAAATTGAATGATTTTAATTTCATTATTAAGTAAATTTTTTTATACATCCTAGTAATTTCACTATAATTTTACTATAACTCTGATAATTAAATATTCACTCAATTTCAATGATCAGATGAAATTGAATGATTTTAATTTCATTATTAAGTAAATTTTTTTATACATCCTAGTAATTTCACTATAATTTTACTATAACTCTGATAATTAAATATTCACTCAATTTCAATGATCAGATGAAATTGAATGATTTTAATTTCATTATTAAATAAATTTTTTTATACATCCTAATAATTTCACTATAATTTTACTATAACTCTGATAATTAAATATTCACTCAATTTCAATGATCAGATGAAATTGAATGATTTTAATTTCATTATTAAATAAATTTTTTTATACATCCTAGTAATTTCACTATAATTTTACTATAACTCTGATAATTAAATATTCACTCAATTTCAATGATCAGATGAAATTGAATGATTTTAATTTCATTATTAAGTAAATTTTTTTATACATCCTAGTAATTTCACTATAATTTTACTATAACTCTGATAATTAAATATTCACTCAATTTCAATGATCAGATGAAATTGAATGATTTTAATTTCATTATTAAGTAAATTTTTTTATACATCCTAGTAATTTCACTATAATTTTACTATAACTCTGATAATTAAATATTCACTCAATTTCAATGATCAGATGAAATTGAATGATTTTAATTTCATTATTAAGTAAATTTTTTTATACATCCTAGTAATTTCACTATAATTTTACTATAACTCTGATAATTAAATATTCACTCAATTTCAATGATCAGATGAAATTGAATGATTTTAATTTCATTATTAAGTAAATTTTTTTATACATCCTAGTAATTTCACTATAATTTTACTATAACTCTGATAATTAAATATTCACTCAATTTCAATGATCAGATGAAATTGAATGATTTTAATTTCATTATTAAGTAAATTTTTTTATACATCCTAGTAATTTCACTATAATTTTACTATAACTCTGATAATTAAATATTCACTCAATTTCAATGATCAGATGAAATTGAATGATTTTAATTTCATTATTAAGTAAATTTTTTTATACATCCTAGTAATTTCACTATAATTTTACTATAACTCTGATAATTAAATATTCACTCAATTTCAATGATCAGATGAAATTGAATGATTTTAATTTCATTATTAAGTAAATTTTTTTATACATCCTAGTAATTTCACTATAATTTTACTATAACTCTGATAATTAAATATTCACTCAATTTCAATGATCAGATGAAATTGAATGATTTTAATTTCATTATTAAGTAAATTTTTTTATACATCCTAGTAATTTCACTATAATTTTACTATAACTCTGATAATTAAATATTCACTCAATTTCAATGATCAGATGAAATTGAATGATTTTAATTTCATTATTAAGTAAATTTTTTTATACATCCTAGTAATTTCACTATAATTTTACTATAACTCTGATAATTAAATATTCACTCAATTTCAATGATCAGATGAAATTGAATGATTTTAATTTCATTATTAAGTAAATTTTTTTATACATCCTAGTAATTTCACTATAATTTTACTATAACTCTGATAATTAAATATTCACTCAATTTCAATGATCAGATGAAATTGAATGATTTTAATTTCATTATTAAGTAAATTTTTTTATACATCCTAGTAATTTCACTATAATTTTACTATAACTCTGATAATTAAATATTCACTCAATTTCAATGATCAGATGAAATTGAATGATTTTAATTTCATTATTAAGTAAATTTTTTTATACATCCTAGTAATTTCACTATAATTTTACTATAACTCTGATAATTAAATATTCACTCAATTTCAATGATCAGATGAAATTGAATGATTTTAATTTCATTATTAAGTAAATTTTTTTATACATCCTAGTAATTTCACTATAATTTTACTATAACTCTGATAATTAAATATTCACTCAATTTCAATGATCAGATGAAATTGAATGATTTTAATTTCATTATTAAGTAAATTTTTTTATACATCCTAGTAATTTCACTATAATTTTACTATAACTCTGATAATTAAATATTCACTCAATTTCAATGATCAGATGAAATTGAATGATTTTAATTTCATTATTAAATAAATTTTTTTATACATCCTAGTAATTTCACTATAATTTTACTATAACTCTGATAATTAAATATTCACTCAATTTCAATGATCAGATGAAATTGAATGATTTTAATTTCATTATTAAGTAAATTTTTTTATACATCCTAGTAATTTCACTATAATTTTACTATAACTCTGATAATTAAATATTCACTCAATTTCAATGATCAGATGAAATTGAATGATTTTAATTTCATTATTAAGTAAATTTTTTTATACATCCTAGTAATTTCACTATAATTTTACTATAACTCTGATAATTAAATATTCACTCAATTTCAATGATCAGATGAAATTGAATGATTTTAATTTCATTATTAAGTAAATTTTTTTATACATCCTAGTAATTTCACTATAATTTTACTATAACTCTGATAATTAAATATTCACTCAATTTCAATGATCAGATGAAATTGAATGATTTTAATTTCATTATTAAGTAAATTTTTTTATACATCCTAGTAATTTCACTATAATTTTACTATAACTCTGATAATTAAATATTCACTCAATTTCAATGATCAGATGAAATTGAATGATTTTAATTTCATTATTAAGTAAATTTTTTTATACATCCTAGTAATTTCACTATAATTTTACTATAACTCTGATAATTAAATATTCACTCAATTTCAATGATCAGATGAAATTGAATGATTTTAATTTCATTATTAAGTAAATTTTTTTATACATCCTAGTAATTTCACTATAATTTTACTATAACTCTGATAATTAAATATTCACTCAATTTCAATGATCAGATGAAATTGAATGATTTTAATTTCATTATTAAGTAAATTTTTTTATACATCCTAGTAATTTCACTATAATTTTACTATAACTCTGATAATTAAATATTCACTCAATTTCAATGATCAGATGAAATTGAATGATTTTAATTTCATTATTAAGTAAATTTTTTTATACATCCTAGTAATTTCACTATAATTTTACTATAACTCTGATAATTAAATATTCACTCAATTTCAATGATCAGATGAAATTGAATGATTTTAATTTCATTATTAAGTAAATTTTTTTATACATCCTAGTAATTTCACTATAATTTTACTATAACTCTGATAATTAAATATTCACTCAATTTCAATGATCAGATGAAATTGAATGATTTTAATTTCATTATTAAGTAAATTTTTTTATACATCCTAGTAATTTCACTATAATTTTACTATAACTCTGATAATTAAATATTCACTCAATTTCAATGATCAGATGAAATTGAATGATTTTAATTTCATTATTAAGTAAATTTTTTTATACATCCTAGTAATTTCACTATAATTTTACTATAACTCTGATAATTAAATATTCACTCAATTTCAATGATCAGATGAAATTGAATGATTTTAATTTCATTATTAAATAAATTTTTTTATACATCCTAGTAATTTCACTATAATTTTACTATAACTCTGATAATTAAATATTCACTCAATTTCAATGATCAGATGAAATTGAATGATTTTAATTTCATTATTAAATAAATTTTTTTATACATCCTAGTAATTTCACTATAATTTTACTATAACTCTGATAATTAAATATTCACTCAATTTCAATGATCAGATGAAATTGAATGATTTTAATTTCATTATTAAGTAAATTTTTTTATACATCCTAGTAATTTCACTATAATTTTACTATAACTCTGATAATTAAATATTCACTCAATTTCAATGATCAGATGAAATTGAATGATTTTAATTTCATTATTAAGTAAATTTTTTTATACATCCTAGTAATTTCACTATAATTTTACTATAACTCTGATAATTAAATATTCACTCAATTTCAATGATCAGATGAAATTGAATGATTTTAATTTCATTATTAAGTAAATTTTTTTATACATCCTAGTAATTTCACTATAATTTTACTATAACTCTGATAATTAAATATTCACTCAATTTCAATGATCAGATGAAATTGAATGATTTTAATTTCATTATTAAGTAAATTTTTTTATACATCCTAGTAATTTCACTATAATTTTACTATAACTCTGATAATTAAATATTCACTCAATTTCAATGATCAGATGAAATTGAATGATTTTAATTTCATTATTAAGTAAATTTTTTTATACATCCTAGTAATTTCACTATAATTTTACTATAACTCTGATAATTAAATATTCACTCAATTTCAATAAATCAAGACTTATTTATAATATAATTAAATTTTTATATATTACAATAAAAATTAAATTAATTAAAGAAAATAATCAAAATTTATTTATAATATAATTAAATTTTTATATATTACAATAAAAATTAAATTAATTAAAGAAAATAATCAAAATTTATTTTATAATATAATTAAATTTTTATATATCATAATAAAAATTAAATTAATTAAAGAAAATAATCAAAATTTATTTTATTTAAATAATAATTTTTATATAAACAATAATAATTAAATATATAAATATGTATTTATTATATTAAACTTTTTTTTTTTTTTTTTATATTAATAAATTTTTTAATATAAATAATTCAAATTATAAATTCATAAAATATATAATTTATATTTTATAATATAATTTATAATTTAATAATAATAAATTTAATATAATAAATATTTATTTATTAATAAATATTTAATCGATATATAAATATATAATTATTGTTATAAAAGAAAAAAAATAAATTATAGATTAATATACATATTATACATAATAAATATGTTAATCTATATATAATTATCTATAAATCTTGAGATCTACATACATCTATCAATATATACTAAGAGTCTAATTATATATAATTATCTATGGATTTATCGAATATATGATCTATATTATAAAATATAATCCACAATTTAATAACAATAGATTTAATATAATAAATATTTATCTATTAATAAATATTTAATCGATATATATATATATAATTATTGTTATGAAGAAAAAAAAATAAATTATAGATTAATATACATATTATACATAATAAATATGTTAATCTATATACAATTATCTATAAATCTTGAGATCTACATACATCTATCAATATATACTAAGAGTCTAATTATATATAATTATCTATGGATTTATCGAATATATGATCTATATTATAAAATATAATCCATAATTTAATAACAATAGATTTAATATAATAAATATTTATCTATTAATAAATATTTAATTGATATATATATATATAATTATTGTTATAAAGAAAAAAAAATAAATTATAGATTAATATACATATTATACATAATAAATATGTTAATCTATATATAATTATCTATAAATCTTGAGATCTACATACATCTATCAATATATACTAAGAGTCTAATTATATATAATTATCTATGGATTTATCGAATATATGATCTATATTATAAAATATAATCCACAATTTAATAACAATAGATTTAATATAATAAATATTTATCTATTAATAAATATTTAATCGATATATATATATATAATTATTGTTATAAAGAAAAAAAAATAAATTATAGATTAATATACATATTATACATAATAAATATGTTAATCTATATACAATTATCTATAAATCTTGAGATCTACATACATCTATCAATATATACTAAGAGTCTAATTATATATAATTATCTATGGATTTATCGAATATATGATCTATATTATAAAATATAATCCACAATTTAATAACAATAGATTTAATATAATAAATATTTATCTATTAATAAATATTTAATTGATATATATATATATAATTATTATTATAAAGAAAAAAAAATAAATTATAGATTAATATACATATTATACATAATAAATATGTTAATCTATATACAATTATCTATAAATCTTGAGAACTATATACATCTATCAATATATACTAAGAGTCTAATTATATATAATTATCTATGGATTTATCGAATATATGATCTATATTATAAAATATAATCCACAATTTAATAACAATAGATTTAATATAATAAATATTTATCTATTAATAAATATTTAATCGATATATATATATATAATTATTGTTATAAAGAAAAAAAAATAAATTATAGATTAATATACATATTATACATAATAAATATGTTAATCTATATACAATTATCTATAAATCTTGAGATCTACATACATCTATCAATATATACTAAGAGTCTAATTATATATAATTATCTATGGATTTATCGAATATATGATCTATATTATAAAATATAATTCACAATTTAATAACAATAGATTTAATATAATAAATATTTATTTATTAATAAATATTTAATCGATATATATATATATAATTATTGTTATAAAGAAAAAAAATAAATTATAGATTAATATACATATTATACATAATAAATATGTTAATCTATATACAATTATCTATAAATCTTGAGATCTACATACATCTATCAATATATACTAAGAGTCTAATTATATATAATTATCTATGGATTTATCGAATATATAATATATATTATAAAATATAATCCATAATTTAATAATAATAAATTTAATACAATAAATATTTATTTATTAATAAACATTTAATTGATATATATATATATATATATACATATATATATAATTTATTTTATAATATAATATTATTTATATACATATATATATATATATATATAATTTATTTATTTATTATATAATATTAATTATATATATATATATATATATGTATGTATATATATATATATATCAATTAAATATTTATTAATAAATAAATATTTATTGTATTAAATTTATTATTATTAAATTATGGATTATATTTTATAATATAGATCATATATTCGATAAATCCATAGATAATTATATATAATTAGACTCTTAGTATATATTGATAGATGTATGTAGATCTCAAGATTTATAGATAATTGTATATAGATTAACATATTTATTATGTATAATATGTATATTAATCTATAATTTATTTTTTTTTCTTTATAACAATAATTATATATATATATATCAATTAAATATTTATTAATAGATAAATATTTATTATATTAAATCTATTGTTATTAAATTATGGATTATATTTTATAATATAGATCATATATTCGATAAATCCATAGATAATTATATATAATTAGACTCTTAGTATATATTGATAGATGTATGTAGATCTCAAGATTTATAGATAATTGTATATAAATTAACATATTTATTATGTATAATATGTATATTAATCTATAATTTATTTTTTTTTCTTTATAACAATAATTATATATATATATATCGATTAAATATTTATTAATAAATAAATATTTATTATATTAAATCTATTGTTATTAAATTGTGGATTATATTTTATAATATAGATCATATATTCGATAAATCCATAGATAATTATATATAATTAGACTCTTAGTATATATTGATAGATGTATGTAGATCTCAAGATTTATAGATAATTGTATATAGATTAACATATTTATTATGTATAATATGTATATTAATCTATAATTTATTTTTTTTTCTTTATAACAATAATTATATATATATATATCGATTAAATATTTATTAATAGATAAATATTTATTATATTAAATCTATTGTTATTAAATTATGGATTATATTTTATAATATAGATCATATATTCGATAAATCCATAGATAATTATATATAATTAGACTCTTAGTATATATTGATAGATGTATGTAGATCTCAAGATTTATAGATAATTGTATATAGATTAACATATTTATTATGTATAATATGTATATTAATCTATAATTTATTTTTTTTTCTTTATAACAATAATTATATATATATATATCGATTAAATATTTATTAATAGATAAATATTTATTATATTAAATCTATTGTTATTAAATTGTGGATTATATTTTATAATATAAATCATATATTCGATAAATCCATAGATAATTATATATAATTAGACTCTTAGTATATATTGATAGATGTATGTAGATCTCAAGATTTATAGATAATTGTATATAAATTAATATATTTATTATGTATAATATGTATATTAATCTATAATTTATTTTTTTTTCTTTATAACAATAATTATATATATATATATCGATTAAATATTTATTAATAGATAAATATTTATTATATTAAATCTATTGTTATTAAATTGTGGATTATATTTTATAATATAGATCATATATTCGATAAATCCATAGATAATTATATATAATTAGACTCTTAGTATATATTGATAGATGTATGTAGATCTCAAGATTTATAGATAATTGTATATAGATTAACATATTTATTATGTATAATATGTATATTAATCTATAATTTATTTTTTTTTCTTTTATAATAATAATTATATATTTATATATCGATTAAATATTTATTAATAAATAAATATTTATTATATTAAATTTATTATTATTAAATTATAAATTATATTATAAAATATAAATTATATATTTTATGAATTTATAATTTGAATTATTTATATTAAAAAATTTATTAATATAAAAAAAAAAAAAAAAAGTTTAATATAATAAATACATATTTATATATTTAATTATTATTGTTTATATAAAAATTATTATTTAAATAAAATAAATTTTGATTATTTTCTTTAATTAATTTAATTTTTATTATGATATATAAAAATTTAATTATATTATAAAATAAATTTTGATTATTTTCTTTAATTAATTTAATTTTTATTGTAATATATAAAAATTTAATTATATTATAAATAAATTTTGATTATTTTCTTTAATTAATTTAATTTTTATTGTAATATATAAAAATTTAATTATATTATAAATAAGTCTTGATTTATTGAAATTGAGTGAATATTTAATTATCAGAGTTATAGTAAAATTATAGTGAAATTACTAGGATGTATAAAAAAATTTACTTAATAATGAAATTAAAATCATTCAATTTCATCTGATCATTGAAATTGAGTGAATATTTAATTATCAGAGTTATAGTAAAATTATAGTGAAATTATTAGGATGTATAAAAAAAATTTACTTAATAATGAAATTAAAATCATTCAATTTCATCTGATCATTGAAATTGAGTGAATATTTAATTATCAGAGTTATAGTAAAATTATAGTGAAATTACTAGGATGTATAAAAAAATTTACTTAATAATGAAATTAAAATCATTCAATTTCATCTGATCATTGAAATTGAGTGAATATTTAATTATCAGAGTTATAGTAAAATTATAGTGAAATTACTAGGATGTATAAAAAAATTTACTTAATAATGAAATTAAAATCATTCAATTTCATCTGATCATTGAAATTGAGTGAATATTTAATTATCAGAGTTATAGTAAAATTATAGTGAAATTACTAGGATGTATAAAAAAATTTACTTAATAATGAAATTAAAATCATTCAATTTCATCTGATCATTGAAATTGAGTGAATATTTAATTATCAGAGTTATAGTAAAATTATAGTGAAATTACTAGGATGTATAAAAAAATTTACTTAATAATGAAATTAAAATCATTCAATTTCATCTGATCATTGAAATTGAGTGAATATTTAATTATCAGAGTTATAGTAAAATTATAGTGAAATTACTAGGATGTATAAAAAAATTTACTTAATAATGAAATTAAAATCATTCAATTTCATCTGATCATTGAAATTGAGTGAATATTTAATTATCAGAGTTATAGTAAAATTATAGTGAAATTACTAGGATGTATAAAAAAATTTATTTAATAATGAAATTAAAATCATTCAATTTCATCTGATCATTGAAATTGAGTGAATATTTAATTATCAGAGTTATAGTAAAATTATAGTGAAATTACTAGGATGTATAAAAAAATTTATTTAATAATGAAATTAAAATCATTCAATTTCATCTGATCATTGAAATTGAGTGAATATTTAATTATCAGAGTTATAGTAAAATTATAGTGAAATTACTAGGATGTATAAAAAAATTTACTTAATAATGAAATTAAAATCATTCAATTTCATCTGATCATTGAAATTGAGTGAATATTTAATTATCAGAGTTATAGTAAAATTATAGTGAAATTACTAGGATGTATAAAAAAATTTACTTAATAATGAAATTAAAATCATTCAATTTCATCTGATCATTGAAATTGAGTGAATATTTAATTATCAGAGTTATAGTAAAATTATAGTGAAATTACTAGGATGTATAAAAAAATTTACTTAATAATGAAATTAAAATCATTCAATTTCATCTGATCATTGAAATTGAGTGAATATTTAATTATCAGAGTTATAGTAAAATTATAGTGAAATTACTAGGATGTATAAAAAAATTTACTTAATAATGAAATTAAAATCATTCAATTTCATCTGATCATTGAAATTGAGTGAATATTTAATTATCAGAGTTATAGTAAAATTATAGTGAAATTACTAGGATGTATAAAAAAATTTACTTAATAATGAAATTAAAATCATTCAATTTCATCTGATCATTGAAATTGAGTGAATATTTAATTATCAGAGTTATAGTAAAATTATAGTGAAATTACTAGGATGTATAAAAAAATTTACTTAATAATGAAATTAAAATCATTCAATTTCATCTGATCATTGAAATTGAGTGAATATTTAATTATCAGAGTTATAGTAAAATTATAGTGAAATTACTAGGATGTATAAAAAAATTTACTTAATAATGAAATTAAAATCATTCAATTTCATCTGATCATTGAAATTGAGTGAATATTTAATTATCAGAGTTATAGTAAAATTATAGTGAAATTACTAGGATGTATAAAAAAATTTACTTAATAATGAAATTAAAATCATTCAATTTCATCTGATCATTGAAATTGAGTGAATATTTAATTATCAGAGTTATAGTAAAATTATAGTGAAATTACTAGGATGTATAAAAAAATTTACTTAATAATGAAATTAAAATCATTCAATTTCATCTGATCATTGAAATTGAGTGAATATTTAATTATCAGAGTTATAGTAAAATTATAGTGAAATTACTAGGATGTATAAAAAAATTTACTTAATAATGAAATTAAAATCATTCAATTTCATCTGATCATTGAAATTGAGTGAATATTTAATTATCAGAGTTATAGTAAAATTATAGTGAAATTACTAGGATGTATAAAAAAATTTACTTAATAATGAAATTAAAATCATTCAATTTCATCTGATCATTGAAATTGAGTGAATATTTAATTATCAGAGTTATAGTAAAATTATAGTGAAATTACTAGGATGTATAAAAAAATTTACTTAATAATGAAATTAAAATCATTCAATTTCATCTGATCATTGAAATTGAGTGAATATTTAATTATCAGAGTTATAGTAAAATTATAGTGAAATTACTAGGATGTATAAAAAAATTTACTTAATAATGAAATTAAAATCATTCAATTTCATCTGATCATTGAAATTGAGTGAATATTTAATTATCAGAGTTATAGTAAAATTATAGTGAAATTACTAGGATGTATAAAAAAATTTACTTAATAATGAAATTAAAATCATTCAATTTCATCTGATCATTGAAATTGAGTGAATATTTAATTATCAGAGTTATAGTAAAATTATAGTGAAATTACTAGGATGTATAAAAAAATTTACTTAATAATGAAATTAAAATCATTCAATTTCATCTGATCATTGAAATTGAGTGAATATTTAATTATCAGAGTTATAGTAAAATTATAGTGAAATTACTAGGATGTATAAAAAAATTTACTTAATAATGAAATTAAAATCATTCAATTTCATCTGATCATTGAAATTGAGTGAATATTTAATTATCAGAGTTATAGTAAAATTATAGTGAAATTACTAGGATGTATAAAAAAATTTACTTAATAATGAAATTAAAATCATTCAATTTCATCTGATCATTGAAATTGAGTGAATATTTAATTATCAGAGTTATAGTAAAATTATAGTGAAATTACTAGGATGTATAAAAAAATTTACTTAATAATGAAATTAAAATCATTCAATTTCATCTGATCATTGAAATTGAGTGAATATTTAATTATCAGAGTTATAGTAAAATTATAGTGAAATTACTAGGATGTATAAAAAAATTTACTTAATAATGAAATTAAAATCATTCAATTTCATCTGATCATTGAAATTGAGTGAATATTTAATTATCAGAGTTATAGTAAAATTATAGTGAAATTACTAGGATGTATAAAAAAATTTACTTAATAATGAAATTAAAATCATTCAATTTCATCTGATCATTGAAATTGAGTGAATATTTAATTATCAGAGTTATAGTAAAATTATAGTGAAATTACTAGGATGTATAAAAAAATTTACTTAATAATGAAATTAAAATCATTCAATTTCATCTGATCATTGAAATTGAGTGAATATTTAATTATCAGAGTTATAGTAAAATTATAGTGAAATTACTAGGATGTATAAAAAAATTTACTTAATAATGAAATTAAAATCATTCAATTTCATCTGATCATTGAAATTGAGTGAATATTTAATTATCAGAGTTATAGTAAAATTATAGTGAAATTACTAGGATGTATAAAAAAATTTACTTAATAATGAAATTAAAATCATTCAATTTCATCTGATCATTGAAATTGAGTGAATATTTAATTATCAGAGTTATAGTAAAATTATAGTGAAATTACTAGGATGTATAAAAAAATTTACTTAATAATGAAATTAAAATCATTCAATTTCATCTGATCATTGAAATTGAGTGAATATTTAATTATCAGAGTTATAGTAAAATTATAGTGAAATTACTAGGATGTATAAAAAAATTTACTTAATAATGAAATTAAAATCATTCAATTTCATCTGATCATTGAAATTGAGTGAATATTTAATTATCAGAGTTATAGTAAAATTATAGTGAAATTACTAGGATGTATAAAAAAATTTACTTAATAATGAAATTAAAATCATTCAATTTCATCTGATCATTGAAATTGAGTGAATATTTAATTATCAGAGTTATAGTAAAATTATAGTGAAATTACTAGGATGTATAAAAAAATTTACTTAATAATGAAATTAAAATCATTCAATTTCATCTGATCATTGAAATTGAGTGAATATTTAATTATCAGAGTTATAGTAAAATTATAGTGAAATTACTAGGATGTATAAAAAAATTTACTTAATAATGAAATTAAAATCATTCAATTTCATCTGATCATTGAAATTGAGTGAATATTTAATTATCAGAGTTATAGTAAAATTATAGTGAAATTACTAGGATGTATAAAAAAATTTACTTAATAATGAAATTAAAATCATTCAATTTCATCTGATCATTGAAATTGAGTGAATATTTAATTATCAGAGTTATAGTAAAATTATAGTGAAATTACTAGGATGTATAAAAAAATTTACTTAATAATGAAATTAAAATCATTCAATTTCATCTGATCATTGAAATTGAGTGAATATTTAATTATCAGAGTTATAGTAAAATTATAGTGAAATTACTAGGATGTATAAAAAAATTTACTTAATAATGAAATTAAAATCATTCAATTTCATCTGATCATTGAAATTGAGTGAATATTTAATTATCAGAGTTATAGTAAAATTATAGTGAAATTACTAGGATGTATAAAAAAATTTACTTAATAATGAAATTAAAATCATTCAATTTCATCTGATCATTGAAATTGAGTGAATATTTAATTATCAGAGTTATAGTAAAATTATAGTGAAATTACTAGGATGTATAAAAAAATTTACTTAATAATGAAATTAAAATCATTCAATTTCATCTGATCATTGAAATTGAGTGAATATTTAATTATCAGAGTTATAGTAAAATTATTATAGTGAAATTACTAGGATGTATAAAAAAATTTACTTAATAATGAAATTAAAATCATTCAATTTCATCTGATCATTGAAATTGAGTGAATATTTAATTATCAGAGTTATAGTAAAATTATAGTGAAATTACTAGGATGTATAAAAAAATTTACTTAATAATGAAATTAAAATCATTCAATTTCATCTGATCATTGAAATTGAGTGAATATTTAATTATCAGAGTTATAGTAAAATTATAGTGAAATTACTAGGATGTATAAAAAAATTTACTTAATAATGAAATTAAAATCATTCAATTTCATCTGATCATTGAAATTGAGTGAATATTTAATTATCAGAGTTATAGTAAAATTATAGTGAAATTACTAGGATGTATAAAAAAATTTACTTAATAATGAAATTAAAATCATTCAATTTCATCTGATCATTGAAATTGAGTGAATATTTAATTATCAGAGTTATAATTATAGTGAAATTACTAGGATGTATAAAAAAATTTACTTAATAATGAAATTAAAATCATTCAATTTCATCTGATCATTGAAATTGAGTGAATATTTAATTATCAGAGTTATAGTAAAATTATAGTGAAATTACTAGGATGTATAAAAAAATTTACTTAATAATGAAATTAAAATCATTCAATTTCATCTGATCATTGAAATTGAGTGAATATTTAATTATCAGAGTTATAGTAAAATTATAGTGAAATTACTAGGATGTATAAAAAAATTTACTTAATAATGAAATTAAAATCATTCAATTTCATCTGATCATTGAAATTGAGTGAATATTTAATTATCAGAGTTATAGTAAAATTATAGTGAAATTACTAGGATGTATAAAAAAATTTACTTAATAATGAAATTAAAATCATTCAATTTCATCTGATCATTGAAATTGAGTGAATATTTAATTATCAGAGTTATAGTAAAATTATAGTGAAATTACTAGGATGTATAAAAAAATTTACTTAATAATGAAATTAAAATCATTCAATTTCATCTGATCATTGAAATTGAGTGAATATTTAATTATCAGAGTTATAGTAAAATTATAGTGAAATTACTAGGATGTATAAAAAAATTTACTTAATAATGAAATTAAAATCATTCAATTTCATCTGATCATTGAAATTGAGTGAATATTTAATTATCAGAGTTATAGTAAAATTATAGTGAAATTACTAGGATGTATAAAAAAATTTACTTAATAATGAAATTAAAATCATTCAATTTCATCTGATCATTGAAATTGAGTGAATATTTAATTATCAGAGTTATAGTAAAATTATAGTGAAATTACTAGGATGTATAAAAAAATTTACTTAATAATGAAATTAAAATCATTCAATTTCATCTGATCATTGAAATTGAGTGAATATTTAATTATCAGAGTTATAGTAAAATTATAGTGAAATTACTAGGATGTATAAAAAAATTTACTTAATAATGAAATTAAAATCATTCAATTTCATCTGATCATTGAAATTGAGTGAATATTTAATTATCAGAGTTATAGTAAAATTATAGTGAAATTACTAGGATGTATAAAAAAATTTATTTAATAATGAAATTAAAATCATTCAATTTCATCTGATCATTGAAATTGAGTGAATATTTAATTATCAGAGTTATAGTAAAATTATAGTGAAATTACTAGGATGTATAAAAAAATTTACTTAATAATGAAATTAAAATCATTCAATTTCATCTGATCATTGAAATTGAGTGAATATTTAATTATCAGAGTTATAGTAAAATTATAGTGAAATTACTAGGATGTATAAAAAAATTTACTTAATAATGAAATTAAAATCATTCAATTTCATCTGATCATTGAAATTGAGTGAATATTTAATTATCAGAGTTATAGTAAAATTATAGTGAAATTACTAGGATGTATAAAAAAATTTACTTAATAATGAAATTAAAATCATTCAATTTCATCTGATCATTGAAATTGAGTGAATATTTAATTATCAGAGTTATAGTAAAAATTATAGTGAAATTACTAGGATGTATAAAAAATTTTACTTAATAATGAAATTAAAATCATTCAATTTCATCTGATCATTGAAATTGAGTGAATATTTAATTATCAGAGTTATAGTAAAATTATAGTGAAATTACTAGGATGTATAAAAAAATTTACTTAATAATGAAATTAAAATCATTCAATTTCATCTGATCATTGAAATTGAGTGAATATTTAATTATCAGAGTTATAGTAAAATTATAGTGAAATTACTAGGATGTATAAAAAAATTTACTTAATAATGAAATTAAAATCATTCAATTTCATCTGATCATTGAAATTGAGTGAATATTTAATTATCAGAGTTATAGTAAAATTATAGTGAAATTACTAGGATGTATAAAAAAATTTACTTAATAATGAAATTAAAATCATTCAATTTCATCTGATCATTGAAATTGAGTGAATATTTAATTATCAGAGTTATAGTAAAATTATAGTGAAATTACTAGGATGTATAAAAAAATTTACTTAATAATGAAATTAAAATCATTCAATTTCATCTGATCATTGAAATTGAGTGAATATTTAATTATCAGAGTTATAGTAAAATTATAGTGAAATTACTAGGATGTATAAAAAAATTTACTTAATAATGAAATTAAAATCATTCAATTTCATCTGATCATTGAAATTGAGTGAATATTTAATTATCAGAGTTATAGTAAAATTATAGTGAAATTACTAGGATGTATAAAAAAATTTACTTAATAATGAAATTAAAATCATTCAATTTCATCTGATCATTGAAATTGAGTGAATATTTAATTATCAGAGTTATAGTAAAATTATAGTGAAATTACTAGGATGTATAAAAAAATTTACTTAATAATGAAATTAAAATCATTCAATTTCATCTGATCATTGAAATTGAGTGAATATTTAATTATCAGAGTTATAGTAAAATTATAGTGAAATTACTAGGATGTATAAAAAAATTTACTTAATAATGAAATTAAAATCATTCAATTGATAAAATTTTAGTTTATTATAAAATTTTTCTATTACGATGAAAAGATTTAATTAAAAATTAAAAGTTTTAATAAAAATTTAATTTTAGTTTTATTATTAATTAATTATTTTAATATTTATATAAATTTTTTTTTTATTATGAATTTTTAAATAAAATTTATAAAAATTATTTAAATTTTATAATTAAAAAATAAATGAAAATTTTATTTAGGGAAAAAAAATTAATAGAAGATAATTTAGTGCCAGCATCTGCGGTTAAACTACATCTATAAATTAATAATAACAATTTTAAATAAATTTAATAAAAAAAAATTAAATAAATAATTAATTATAATTTTAGTGAAATAATAATATAATTTTAAATTTATTTATTAAATTTAGTTATTTTGTAAATTTTATTAAAAACTAGGATTAGATACCCTATTATTAAAAAAGAAATTATGCAATTGATTATTAAATGTTAATCATTAAAATTAAAATATTTGGCGGTTAAATAATATTTTAGAGGAACTTGTGAATTAATTTGATGATCCACGATAAGATTTACTTAATTTAATTTTTATGTATTGTTGTTTTTAAAAATTTTAATAAAAATATTTTTATTAAATTTAATTTAAATTATAATTCAAATCAAAATGTAGAATAATTAAGATTTAATGAGTTACAATAAAATTTATATTTAAGGATAATTTATTTTAATATAAATTTTAAAAAGGATTTAAAAGTAAATAATTTTAAATTAAAATTATTGAAAGTTGTAAATTTAATGTACAAATCGCCCGTCATTTTCATATAAAAATTGGAAAAAGTCGTAACAAAGTAAAAGTATTGGAAAATGTTTTTAGTTTAAGAGTAAATAATTAATTAATAATTTATTTTTAAATAAATTTAAATAATAATTTTTATTCTAAAAATATTTATTTTATATATATAATATATATATAATATATATATATATATATATATATTATTTTAAAGTTTAATTTAATTTAATAATAATTAAAGTAATTTTAAATATAAATTTGTTTAAGTAAATATTTTAAATAAATTTTTTATATTAATAAGTATTGTAAAAGTTTTAAATAATTTTAAATAAAAAAAAAAATTATTTTTGTACCTTTTGTATCAGGGTTTATTAATTATAATTATATATATATATATATTTCTCGAAAATAAAAGAGCTAAATAAATATAATTTTTTATGTAAAATAATTAATTATTAATATTTATTTAGAAATTATACGTTATTCGATTTTATTGATATCTAGTTTTTTTTGAAATGAATTTAATTCATATATTTAATAAAAATTTATTTTATAATAAAATAAAATTTATTAAATATAAAAAAATTATGGGATAAACTTTAATTTTAAAATTATTATTTAAAATATTTATTTAAATATATTTATATTCATAAAATTTGTTAATATTAAAAAAAATTTAATAATTTATAAAATTTAAATATTTA
The DNA here is from genome assembly GCF_051014445.1 of Colletes latitarsis. Lineage (NCBI taxonomy): Eukaryota > Metazoa > Arthropoda > Insecta > Hymenoptera > Colletidae > Colletes > Colletes latitarsis. Next base: position 53,611 of record NW_027488412.1, read on the forward strand.
AAGATTTATTAATAAAATATAAATTAATAAAAAAAAATTAATTAAAATTAAATTAAATTAATTTATAATGATAAAATTAGTAAATTTTATTATATTAATATATTTATTTAATTTATAAATATAATATAGGAATTAAGCAAAAATTATATTCACCTGTTTATCAAAAACATGTCTTTTTGTTAATAATTTAAAGTCAATTCTGCTCAATGAATTAAATTTTAAATAGCTGCAGTATTTTGACTGTACAAAGGTAGCATAATAAATAGGTTTTTAATTGGAATCTTGTATGAAAGAGTTAATGAAATATAAACTATCTTTATTATAAAAATTAAATTTTAATTTTAAGTAAAAATGCTTAAATAATATTAAGGGACGATAAGACCCTATAGAATTTTATATAATTTTATTAATATTAATATTTTAAATTGATATTAATAAAATTATATTTTATTGGGAGGATATTTAAATTTATTAAACTTTAAAATAATTAATAATCAATAATTATTGTTTAAATAAATGAATTTTATTAAAAATTAATAGATAAATTACCTTAGGGATAACAGTGTAATATCTTTGGAAAGATCATATTAATAAAGATGATTACAACCTCGATGTTGAATTAAGATAAATTTTAAATGCAGTAGTTTAAAAATTAAGTCTGTTCGACTTTTAAAATCTTACATGATTTGAGTTCAGATCGGCGTAAGCCAGATCGGTTTCTATCTTTAATAAAAATAAATATTTTTGTACGAAAGGACTCTATATTTAAAATAATTTTTTATTAATTAATAAATATTTTTATTAATTATTTTAGCAAATTAGTGCAATTAAATTTAGAATTTAGTATAAATATAATTTATTATATAAATAATAATTTATTCTTTATTAAATTATATATATATAAGTTTAATTTATTTATTTTTATTAATTTTAATAAATTTAATAGCTGTTGCATTTTTAACATTATATGAACGAAAAATTTTAGGTTATATTCAAGATCGAAAAGGTCCAAATAAATCTGGATTTATAGGATTATTTCAACCAATTAATGATGCTATAAAATTATTATTTAAAGAATTTTTTATTTTAAAAAATTCAAATTTTTATCAATATATATTTTGTCCTATATTAATTTTAATTTTATCTTTTATATTATGATTAGTAACACCTTTTTATTTTAATTTATATAATAATAATTTTTCAATTTTATTTATATTAAGAATTTTAAGATTTAGTGTTTTTCCTATAATAATTATAGGATGATCTTCAAATTCTAACTATTCTATGTTAGGATCAATTCGATCTATTGCACAATCTATTTCTTATGAAATTAGATTATTCTTAATATTATTAATTATAATATTATTAACTGAAAATATATCTTTTTACAATTTTATTATTTTTCAAAAATATATTAAATTTTGCATTCTTTTATTTCCTTTATATTTAATATTTATATTAAATATATTAATAGAATTAAATCGTACACCATTTGATTTAATTGAAGGTGAATCAGAATTAATTTCTGGATTTAATACTGAATATTTTAGAAGACAATTTACTATAATTTTTATAGCTGAATATTTAAGAATTAGATTTGCAAGAATAATTTTAAGTATTATATTTTTTGGATTTGATATATATTCAATTAAATTTTTATTAATTTATTATTTTCATTTATTATTAATTATTTGAATACGTGGAGTTTTACCTCGTATTCGATATGATGAATTAATATATTTATGTTGAAAAACTTTTTTACCTATAACTTTAATATATTTATTTTTTATTTTTATATTTAAACAATTTTCTAATATTATATTATAAATTAAAATATTAAATAAATTTTTAATTTGTAATTTAATAATTATATAAATATAATTATTATTATAAAATTTAAGTTTATAGAAGTTTATAATATTCTATCTTATATTTTCAAAATATATGCTTAATTCAAGCTCATAAACTTAAAATTTTATGTTTATTTTATTTAAAATTTTAATATAATAATATTATCTCAAAATTTATTAAATATTGAATTTAATAAAAAATATGAGAAATATAATAATGAAAATAATTGTCTTAAATTAGTGTAAGGATATTCAATTAATTGACTACCTAATCAAGTTAATAAAATAAATACATTAACAAATATTCAAAACATAATTTTATTAATTGGATAAAATTTACTTGATTTAATATTATAATTATTAATAATTGGTAAAAAATATAAAATTAAAATTGATATAAATAACATTAATACTCCTCCTAATTTATTTGGAATAGCTCGTAAAATTGAATATGCAAATAAAAAATATCATTCTGGTTTAATATGTTCTGGTGTAATTATAGAATTTGCTATAATAAAATTATCTGGGTCACTTAAATAATAAGGAATTTGTGTAACAATAATAAAATTAATATATAAAATTAAAATGAATCCTATAATATCTTTAATGAAAAAATAAGGATAAAAAGGAATTTTATAGATATTACTATCTATACCTATTGGGTTATTTGATCCATTTAAATGTAAATAAAATAAATGTAAAATTACTATAAATATAATAATTAAAGGTAAAATAAAATGAAATGAATAAAAACGATTTAATGTTGCATTATTAATTGAAAATCCTCCTCAAATTCATTCAACAATATCTTGCCCAATATATGGTAATGCGGATAATAAATTTGTAATTACAGTTGCACCTCAAAAAGATATTTGTCCTCATGGTAATACATACCCTAAAAAAGCCGTAGCTATAGAAAGTAATAAAATTATAATTCCAATAAATCATACATTAATTGATTTAAATGAATGATAATAGATATTTCGTCCAATATGTATATATATACAAATAAAATATATTGAAGCTCCATTTATATGAATTAAACGAATTAATCAACCTTTATTAACATCTTTTATAATATGAATAACTCTTTCAAAAGCATAATTAATATTTGGACAATAATGTAATGATAATAATAACCCTGAAATAATCTGAATTATTAAATATAATCCTAATAATGATCCAAAATTTCATAAAATATTAATATTTAATGGAGTTGGTAAAATAATTAATGAATTATTAAAAATTTTAAGTAATGAATTAACTTTAAATAATTTAATGAATTTATTTTTCATTAATTAAATATAATATTTTTTATATTATTAATTTTTAATTTTTCGTAATGATTTAAATTTAATTAATGATATTTTTATAATTAAATTTAAACAATAAATTAAATAAGTAATTGAAATAAAAATAAAAATACAATTAGGAAATTTATATAATAATTTAATTGAATAATTAATATTTTTAAATATAATTTTATTTATTATAAAATCAATTGAAATATAATTATAATATGTATAAATTATAATTAAAATTATAATAATATATATTAATAAAATTGAATAATATTCATAAGTAAATATAATTATCTTATAATTATTAATTAATCTAGTAAAATATATAAATATAATTATTAATCCTCCAATTATTGAAATAAAAATTATATAACTATATATATTTATATTTATATCTAAATTAATTAATAATAATATATTTATAATATAAAAAACTAAAATTATTATAAATATTAATGGGTGTAAATTAACTTTTATTATTGAAAATCTAATTAATATAATTAAATTTGAAACAATAATTAATTTAATTAAAATTATTATTTTTGGTATTATTATTATCATTTTAAAATTAAAATTATCATTTATAAATTAACAAAAAATAGTTTATTTAAAATATTAATTTTGGGAATTAAAGATAAAATATTCTTTTTTTTTTTGAAAATTAAGATTGTTTTAAATAAATATTATTTTTTTTAATTTACAAAATTAATGTTTTAAATAAACTATAAAACTTAATTTAATTTTAAATATTCAAAATAAATATATAAAATATGATTTTATTGGTGATATATTATTTAATTATCACTTTTTTTATTTAATAATATTTTTAGGAGTAGTATTAATTTTTAAATTTAAAGATTCATTATTAATAATTTTAATTAGAATTGAATTTATAATTATATTAAATATTGTAATAACTATCTATTTAAAAATTATATATTTTGATGAATGATTATTTTTATTCTATATTGTATTTTCTATTTGTGAAAGAGTATTAGGTTTATCTTTAATTATTAATTTAATATATAAATATGGGAATCAAAATATTAGAATAATAAATTTAATATGGTAATAATAATTAAAATATTAAAATAATTAAATTTAATATGGTAATAATAATTTTATTTAATACATTTGCTTTAATTTATATATATAATTTTTATAAATATAAATTTATAATAAGAAATTTAATTAATATAATATTAATTATATTAATTATAAATTATGATTTATTTATTGAATGAAATAAATATAGATTTAATTTTAGATTAAATAATTATTCTTTTATAATGATTATTTTAAGATTATGAATTTTTAGTATTATTATTATATCATTAAGATTAAAAATAATTAATTTTAATTTATTTATTAATTTTTTATTAATTTTATTAATTAATTTAATTTTATTTTTTATATCTAATAATGTTTTAATATTTTATTTTTTTTTTGAAGTTAGATTAATTTTAATATTTTTAATAATTATTTATTGAGGAATAGGTGAAATACGAATTTTAGCGAGAATATATTTAATATTTTATACTTTATTTTTTTCTTTACCACTTTTATTATTTTTATTTTTAATAATTTTAAATAAAAATTATATTATATTTAATATAATAGAAATAGAATTATTTATTTGTAATAATTATCTATTTATATTTATAATTTTATCTTTTTTAGTTAAAATTCCAATTTTTGGTATACATAATTGATTATTAAAAGCTCATGTAGAAGCTCCTGTATATTGTTCAATAATTTTAGCTTCTATTATATTAAAATTAGGAACATATGGATTATTACGATTTATTTTAATTTTTTACAATAATTTAATATTTATTAAAATTTATATTATAATTATTAGTATAACTGGAGGTATTATTTTAAGAATTTTATGTTTACGTCAAATTGATATAAAAATTTTAGTTGCATACTCTTCAGTAGTTCATATAAGTATTTTAATTAGTAGATTAATAACTTTAAAAAATTTAAGTTTATATAGATGTTATTTAACAATAATTTCTCATGGTTTATGTTCATCAGGATTATTTTATATAGTAAATTTATTTTATAAAGAAACAAATAGTCGATTAATAATTATTAATAAAGGTATTATTAATATTACTTCAAAAATATCATTATTATGATTTTTATTATGTTCTTCTAATATATCTGCTCCTTTATCATTAAATTTAATTAGAGAAATTTTTACTATAATAATTTTATATAATTGATGTAATTCATTAATTTTTATATTAATATTAATTAGATTTTTAAGATTTATTTATTCTTTATATTTATTTAGATATATAAATCATGGAAAAATAAATTTTTATTTAAAAATTAAGAATTTTAAGTTTTTAGAATTTTTAGTAATTATTTTACATTGATTACCTTTAAATTTTATATTTTTAAATTTAGATTTATTTATATAATTTAATTGTAATAAAAATATTTATTTAAATTTAAATTAATATATATATATATATATATTAATATATGTATATATATATATATTAATATATAATATATATATAATTAAAAATCAATTTAAATAGTTTAAATAAAAATATTGAATTGTGGATTCAATGATGTATAAAAATACTTTAAATTATATTATTAATAATTATTTATAGTTTATTTATATTAATTTTAAGTTTTATATTAATAATTATAGGAATATATTTTTATATATTTAAATTTAATATATATATTGAATGATTAATATTAAATTTTAATAGAATAAAAATTGAATTTTTAATTTTTTTAGATTATATAAGATTAATTTTTTTAAGAATTGTAATATTAATTTCTTCTATAGTAATATTATATAGAATTGAATATATAAAATCAGAAATTTTTATTAAACGATTTATTTATTTAGTAATATTATTTGTAATTTCAATATGTTTAATAATTTTAAGTCCAAATATTTTTAGAATTATATTAGGTTGGGATGGTTTAGGATTAATTTCTTATTGTTTAATTATTTTTTATCAAAATTATAATTCATATAATTCAGGATTTTTAACAATTTTATGTAATCGAATTGGAGATGTTAGATTATTATTAATAATTTGTATATTTATAAATTTAGGATCTTGAAATGGATTAATTTATAATAATAATTTTTATAACAATATATTAAATTTTATATTAATTTTAACAGCTATAACTAAAAGTGCTCAAATACCTTTTTCTTTATGATTACCTGCTGCTATAACAGCCCCTACTCCAGTTTCTTCATTAGTTCATTCATCAACATTAGTTACTGCAGGTGTATATTTATTAATTCGATATAATAAATTATTTATAATAAATATAAATATTAATATATATATATTATACATTTCTTTAATAACAACTTTTATAGCAAGATTAATAGCTAATTTTGAATATGATTTAAAAAAAATTATTGCTTTATCAACATTAAGACAATTAGGTTTAATAATATTAACTTTAAGTATTAATTATTATGAATTAGCATTTTTTCATATAATTATTCATGCTTTATTTAAATCATTAATATTTTTATGTGCTGGAGATTTTATTCATTTAATAAATAATAATCAAGATATTCGTAAATATGGTAATATATTAATAATTACACCAATAAAAAGATTAATTATAATTTTAAGTTTAATTATATTAATAGGATTTCCATTTTTATCTGGATTTTATTCAAAAGATTTAATTATTGAAATATTTATAAATAAAAAATTAAATTATATTTTTTATTTAATTTTTATTATTTCAATAATATTAACAATTAGGTATAGAATTCGAATAATTTTATGATTAATATTTTTTAATAATAATTTTATTCCTATAATTTATTTTAAAGAAAATAAATTAATAATTTTTTGTATAATAATATTATTAATATTATCTTTTTTTTTTAGATATAATATATTTAAATTAATTTATATTAAATATTTATTTAATATATATATATTAGATAAAATAATAATTTTAAATTTTTATATTTATGGATTTTGAATTAGTTTATTAATGTATAATTTCAATATATATTTATTTAAAAATTTAATAAATTTTATTATAACAATATTTTTTTCTATATATATATTTAAATATAGATATAAAAATTTATTTAATATTATATATAAATATGAAATTTTAATAGAAAAAGGATGATTTGAAAGATCTATAGGTATATATATATTGAAATTAATATATATATTTAATATATTTAATAATAAATATATATTTAATAAGTTAGAATTTATTGTTATTATAAATTTTTATATTATTATATTATTATTATTTATTTGAATTTTATAAATTATTTAAATAGCTTAAATATAAAAGTATAATATTGAAAATATTAAGATAAATAAATTTTTTAAATAGAAATATTAATGAATAATCATTAATTTTTAAGTTAGAAGCTTAAATTATTATATTTCAAATTTATATAATTTAAACAAAATATTATATTTTCAATATAAAAATAATATAAATTAATTTTATTTATAAATAATAAAAATTAATAATTTTTAATTGGAATATTTAATTCAATTAAATTATTAACAATAATTTACCTCTAATTTTTTGGTTTCAATTAAATTTAGATATTAATAATTTATTTATTAAATTTTTAAATGCAATTTAAATGTTATTATATTAACTAATATCCAAATTAAAAATTATATAAAGTAAAAATTTACATTTAATTTCGAATTAAAAATTTGATTATTAAAATTAATCTATATAATAAATTAATTTAATCAATTTAAATAACCTAAATATCATTCTATTAATAATCCAATAATTAATATTAATAAAAAATATATAAATATAATTATTGAAATTAAAGATATAAATTCTTTTATTACAAAAATTAATGGTAAAATTAATATAATTTCAACATCAAAAATTAAAAAAATTAATGAAATTAAAAAAAAATTATTAGAAAATGGTAATCGTCTATTAGATAAAGGATCAAATCCACACTCAATTGGTAAAATTTTTTCTCGATTTTTTTTATACCTTATTTTAAAATATAAATTTATAAATGTTAATAATAAACAAATAAATATAATAATAAATAATATAAATATATAATTAAAAATTATATATATTATTATTAATAAATTTTTTAATTGGAAGTTAATCGTAATAATTTTTATACTATATATATATATATTAATTAATTTAATATATTCATCAATAAATAAATATATAAACAAATAATCAAATAATATCTACAAAATGTCAATATCAAGATGAAGCTTCAAAATGAAAATGATGAATTTTAGAAAAATGATTAATTGATATACGAAATAAACATGTTATTAAAAATAAAATACCAATAATTACATGTGTTCCATGAAATCCTGTTAATAAATAAAAAATAGATCCAAAAATTCTATCATTAATACAAAATTTTGATTCATTATATTCTAAATATTGTAATAATGAAAAATAAATTCCTAATAAAATTGTACATAATAATCAAAATTTACTATATCTTAATTTATTATTTAATAATAAATTATGACTTAAAGTAATTATAAATCCAGATGAAATTAAAATAATTGAATTTAATAATGGAATATCATAAGGATTAAATATTAAAATATTTTTAGGAGGTCATAAATTACCAATTTCAATATTAGGTGAAATACATCTATGGAAATAAGTTCAAAATATTGAAATAAAAAAAAATAATTCTGAAATAATAAATAAAATTATTCTAAATTTTATTATTATTATTACTTTTAATGTATGAAATCCTTGATAAGTTCTTTCCCGAATAATATCTCGTCATCATTGAAATATTATTATTATTAAAATTAATATATTTAATAATATAAAAAATAATTTATTTAATATAAATCAATTTAATATTCTTATTAATAAATTTATTAAAGATAAAGAAGTTATTAAAGGTCATGGTCTTAATGTAACTAAATGAAAAGGATGATTTGAATTTATCATTTTAATATTTAATTTTAATTAGATTCATTAAAATATAATAAACTTAAAATTGAAAATACATATGATTGAATTATAGAAACTGAAATTTCTAAAATAAATAATATATTTTGTACAATAATAATTAAAGGTAAAAATAATAATATTAAATTATTTATTGATGATCCTATTAAAGATAATAATAAATGACCTGCTAATATATTAGCAGTTAATCGAATAGATAATGTTCATGGACGAATAATATTTCTAATTAATTCAATTAATACTATAAAATTTATTAAAAATATAGGTGTATTTAATGGAACTAAATGAATTAATATATAATTTAAATTTACACTTCATCCAAATAATATAAATCTTAATCATAAAGTTAAAGATAAAGATAAATTAATATTTAAATGACTTGTTGGTGTAAAATTATAAGGAAATAATCCTAATAAATTTATAAATAAAATTATTATTATTAAACTAATAAAAATAATAATATTAGATATATATTTAAATATTACTAATAATTTAAATTCATTAAAAATTAAATTAATTAATAATATAAATATTATTTGATAACGTGATAATTTAATTCAATATATTAATGGGATTAATATCAATACTATTATAATTATAATTCAATTTATTGATATATATATATTTGTTGAAGGATCAAAAATAGAAAATAAATTTGTTACCATTTATATATATAAATAAATAAATGTTTCTTATAAAATTTAATTTTTATAATTTTATTATAATTTATAAAATAAATTATAATTAAAATAATAAAAATTATAATTAATCTATAAATATACAAATTTAATCAATTTATTGGTATTATTTGTGGAATGAAAAAATTTTCATTAGAAGTAATTGTTAAATACTATTATTTGGTTTAAGAGACCAATTCTTACATTTCAGACACCTAATGAAAAAAATATTGATTATATATTATTCAATAACTTTAAAATGACATTTTAATATTATTATTTAACTAATTTTTTATAATAATATATAATTAATTATTTATATTAATTCAATTCATAAAATTTGAACAATTAGTTCTTTCTAATACAATTGGTATAAATCTATGATTAGCTCCACAAATTTCTGAACATTGTCCAAAAAATAAACCTGATCGTATTGAAATTAAAGTTATTTGATTAATACGTCCTGGAATTGAATCTATTTTTATTCCTAATGATGGAATTGTTCAAGAATGAATAACATCTAATGATGTAGTTAATAAACGAATAGGAATATTATAAGGGATAATTAATCGATTATCAACATCTAATAAACGAAATAAATCTAATTTATCTAAATCTTTAATTATATAAGAATCAAAATTAAAATTTTTAAATTCAGGATATTCATAACTTCAATATCATTGATGTCCAATAGCTTTAATTGTAAAAAAAATAGGATTCCATATTTCATCAATAAAATATAATGTTTTTAATGAAGGAAAAGCAATAATTATTAAAATTAATATAGGTAAAATTGTTCATACAATTTCAATTAAATGATGCTTTAACAAATATCGATTTATAAATTCATTAGTTATAATATCTAATATAATTAATAATGTAAATGTAATAATTATAATTATTATAATTATAGTAATATTATAAAATAAATTTAAATTATTAGAAAATGGTGAACTTGGATCTTGAAAAGAAAATATTTTTCAATGTGAAATTATTAATAAAAAATTATAATTTTTATTTAAGAATCTTAAGTTCATTGCACTTATCTGCCATATTAATTATTAATAAATATTTTTAATTTTTTTTATAATTATAAAATTATTTATAATATATAAAATTTTATTTATTCTTTTTATTATATATAATTTTAATAATAAAAGGTAATTCATTAAATGAATGATCTAAAGGAGGATAATTTTGTAATCATTCTAAAGAACATTGATAAAATTTAAAAATAATTAATCGTTTAGCAATTAATCTTTCTATAATAATATAAATTAATAAAATTAATCTATTTAATGAAATTAAAGATCCTAAAGAAGATAATAAATTTCAACAATAATATGAATCAGGATAATCAGAATATCGTCGAGGTATTCCTATTAATCCTAAAAAATGTTGAGGAAAAAAAGTTAAATTTACTCCAATAAATATTAATAAAAATTGAATAATTAATCATTTTTTATTTAAAATTAAACCAGTAAAAATTGGATATCAATAAATAAATCTTGCAATAATAGAAAATACTGCTCCTATAGATAATACATAATGAAAATGTGCTACTACATAATATGTATCATGTAAAATAATATCAATAGATGAATTAGATAATATAATTCCAGTTAATCCTCCTATCGTAAATAAAAAAATAAATCCTATTGATCATAAAATAGAAGGATTAATAATTAATTTAGATCCATAATATGTTGCTATTCATCTAAAAACTTTAATTCCAGTAGGAATAGCAATAATTATAGTTGCTGAAGTAAAATAAGCTCGTGTATCAACATCTAATCCAACTGTAAATATATGATGAGCTCATACAATAAATCCTAAAAATCCAATCCCTAATATTGCATAAATTATTCCAATATTACCAAATGTTTCCTTTTTACCACTTTCATTAAAAATAATATGTGAAATTAATCCAAATCCAGGTAAAATTAAAATATAAACTTCAGGATGACCAAAAAATCAAAATAAATGTTGATAAAGTACAGGATCTCCTCCACCTGAAGGGTCAAAAAATGAAGTATTTAAATTACGATCAGTTAATAATATTGTAATTGCACCAGCTAATACAGGTAAAGATAATAATAATAAAATTGTTGTAATAAAAACAGATCATGAAAATAAAGATAATTGATCATAATTTAAATTATAATTTTTTATTATTAAAATTGTTACAATAAAATTTATTGATCCTATAATAGATGAAATACCTGCAATATGTAAAGAAAAAATAGTTAAATCAACAGATAAAGAAGAATGATATATTAATGAAGATAATGGAGGATAAATAGTTCATCCTGTTCCTCTTCCTCTATATAAAATACTACTTATTAATAATAAAATTAATGAAGGGGGTAATAATCAAAATCTTATATTATTTATTCGTGGAAATGCTATATCTGGTGCACCAATTATTAATGGAATTAATCAATTTCCAAATCCCCCAATTAAAAAAGGTATAACTATAAAAAAAATTATAATAAAAGCATGAGAAGTAACAATAGAATTATAAATTTGATCATTATTAATTCATATACCTGGTGAACTTAATTCCATACGAATAATTATTCTTAATGAAGAACCAATTATTCCAGTTCATATAGCAAAAATAAAATATAGTATCCCAATATTCTTATGATTTGTTGAATAAAATCATTTAAAAATATAATAAATATTTATTAAAATTTACAATTATATTATATTTTTAAATTTGAAATTTAATAGTTTATTTTAACTTAAAATTTTATATTTATATTTAATATTAAAATTAAATTATAATAATTCATAAAATTAATAAATTTAAATAATATTGTGTCTGAAAAAGAAGTAAATTGTAAATTTATTTATAAAGATAAAAATTCTTTCTATATTAAAAATTATTATTTATTTTTAATTAAATTTTTATAAGTTAAAATAAACTATTAAATTGCAAATTTAAAAATATTAAAAATTTAATTAAAAATTTATTAAATTTCAATATATAAATATAATATACATATAAATATAATTATAAATAAAATTAATAGTAATCATTTAGGAATAATTGTATTAATTATAATCTTATAAGAATAAGATTTAATTTTTGAGTTTAAATAATGATTAAATAAAAATAAATTTAAATAAGTTCATGTTATTAAAGTTCTAGAAATTAATATAGGAATTAATACAACCATTAAATTTTCATGATTTATAATTAAACTTTCTAATAATATCCATTTTATTAAAAATGTTAATATTGGAGGAAATCTAGAATATATAATTATTAAAAATATTATTAATATTTTTAATGGTTTACTTAAGTTTAAATCATAAACATCAAATTTATTATCAATATTTAATATACCTAATAATCGAAATAATAATAATGTTATTAAAGTGTATAAAATTATATAAATAATAAATAATTTTATAGATATCATTATTAAAAATAACAATAAACATGTATGAATTAATGAAGAATAAATTATAATGTATTTTAAAGAATTAGTATTTAAAACTAAAAGTCTAGAATATAATAAATTAAAAATAATAAATCCAATTATATGATCATCTAATTTTAATATTAAATGTATTAAATAAATAGGTTGAATTTTTAAAATAGTAGAAAAAATAAATAAATTTATTCAATTTATATATTTTGAAGATATTAAAAATCAAAAATTTACAGGATATAAACCTATTTTTATATATAATATAAAATAAGTAACAGCAATATGTAAATTATCTATTTCTTCTAAATTAAGAATATTTTTTATAATAATACTAAAATATAATAATAAAGAAGTAATTATAGAAACTATAAAATAAAAAATTGCAGAATTTATATCCTTTTCAATAATTAAAATATAAACTATAGTAAAACTTACAATTTCTATTAATATTCAAACAATAATACAATTATTAAATAATAAAGATACAATTCTTAAAAAAAAAATTAAAAGAATTAATAATTTTAATTTAACATCATATTTTAAAGTTTTTTTAATATAAAATTAAATAAATTTTTTATTTAATTTAATAATTAATAATTTTAATTTAAATTTTTAATAAAATATAATAATAAAAATTTAATTTATATAAATATTTCATCAAAATATTCCTTTTTCAGGCATATTACTAAAATTTTTAAAAATTATATTTTAGTGTTTAAGCACATAAAATTTTGAATTTTATAGAATTAATTAAATTAATAAATATATTAATTATATAATTATTAATTATATAATATTTATTATTTTTTTATTTATTATATAAAAGATATTCAAAATCTATATTTAGGGTATGAACCTAATAACTTTATTTATTTAGTTTATTTATATAAATAAATATATAAATAAAAATAATTTTAATTTCATTATTAAGTAAATTTTTTTATACATCCTAGTAATTTCACTATAATTTTACTATAACTCTGATAATTAAATATTCACTCAATTTCAATGATCAGATGAAATTGAATGATTTTAATTTCATTATTAAGTAAATTTTTTATACATCCTAGTAATTTCACTATAATTTTACTATAACTCTGATAATTAAATATTCACTCAATTTCAATGATCAGATGAAATTGAATGATTTTAATTTCATTATTAAATAAATTTTTTTATACATCCTAGTAATTTCACTATAATTTTACTATAACTCTGATAATTAAATATTCACTCAATTTCAATGATCAGATGAAATTGAATGATTTTAATTTCATTATTAAGTAAATTTTTTTATACATCCTAGTAATTTCACTATAATTTTACTATAACTCTGATAATTAAATATTCACTCAATTTCAATGATCAGATGAAATTGAATGATTTTAATTTCATTATTAAGTAAATTTTTTTATACATCCTAGTAATTTCACTATAATTTTACTATAACTCTGATAATTAAATATTCACTCAATTTCAATGATCAGATGAAATTGAATGATTTTAATTTCATTATTAAGTAAATTTTTTTATACATCCTAGTAATTTCACTATAATTTTACTATAACTCTAATAATTAAATATTCACTCAATTTCAATGATCAGATGAAATTGAATGATTTTAATTTCATTATTAAATAAATTTTTTTATACATCCTAGTAATTTCACTATAATTTTACTATAACTCTGATAATTAAATATTCACTCAATTTCAATGATCAGATGAAATTGAATGATTTTAATTTCATTATTAAGTAAATTTTTTTATACATCCTAGTAATTTCACTATAATTTTACTATAACTCTGATAATTAAATATTCACTCAATTTCAATGATCAGATGAAATTGAATGATTTTAATTTCATTATTAAGTAAATTTTTTTATACATCCTAGTAATTTCACTATAATTTTACTATAACTCTGATAATTAAATATTCACTCAATTTCAATGATCAGATGAAATTGAATGATTTTAATTTCATTATTAAGTAAATTTTTTTATACATCCTAGTAATTTCACTATAATTTTACTATAACTCTGATAATTAAATATTCACTCAATTTCAATGATCAGATGAAATTGAATGATTTTAATTTCATTATTAAGTAAATTTTTTTATACATCCTAGTAATTTCACTATAATTTTACTATAACTCTGATAATTAAATATTCACTCAATTTCAATGATCAGATGAAATTGAATGATTTTAATTTCATTATTAAGTAAATTTTTTTATACATCCTAGTAATTTCACTATAATTTTACTATAACTCTAATAATTAAATATTCACTCAATTTCAATGATCAGATGAAATTGAATGATTTTAATTTCATTATTAAGTAAATTTTTTTATACATCCTAGTAATTTCACTATAATTTTACTATAACTCTGATAATTAAATATTCACTCAATTTCAATGATCAGATGAAATTGAATGATTTTAATTTCATTATTAAGTAAATTTTTTTATACATCCTAGTAATTTCACTATAATTTTACTATAACTCTGATAATTAAATATTCACTCAATTTCAATGATCAGATGAAATTGAATGATTTTAATTTCATTATTAAGTAAATTTTTTTATACATCCTAGTAATTTCACTATAATTTTACTATAACTCTGATAATTAAATATTCACTCAATTTCAATGATCAGATGAAATTGAATGATTTTAATTTCATTATTAAGTAAATTTTTTTATACATCCTAGTAATTTCACTATAATTTTACTATAACTCTGATAATTAAATATTCACTCAATTTCAATGATCAGATGAAATTGAATGATTTTAATTTCATTATTAAGTAAATTTTTTTATACATCCTAGTAATTTCACTATAATTTTACTATAACTCTGATAATTAAATATTCACTCAATTTCAATGATCAGATGAAATTGAATGATTTTAATTTCATTATTAAGTAAATTTTTTTATACATCCTAGTAATTTCACTATAATTTTACTATAACTCTGATAATTAAATATTCACTCAATTTCAATGATCAGATGAAATTGAATGATTTTAATTTCATTATTAAATAAATTTTTTTATACATCCTAGTAATTTCACTATAATTTTACTATAACTCTGATAATTAAATATTCACTCAATTTCAATGATCAGATGAAATTGAATGATTTTAATTTCATTATTAAGTAAATTTTTTTACACATCCTAGTAATTTCACTATAATTTTACTATAACTCTGATAATTAAATATTCACTCAATTTCAATGATCAGATGAAATTGAATGATTTTAATTTCATTATTAAATAAATTTTTTTATACATCCTAGTAATTTCACTATAATTTTACTATAACTCTGATAATTAAATATTCACTCAATTTCAATGATCAGATGAAATTGAATGATTTTAATTTCATTATTAAGTAAATTTTTTTATACATCCTAGTAATTTCACTATAATTTTACTATAACTCTGATAATTAAATATTCACTCAATTTCAATGATCAGATGAAATTGAATGATTTTAATTTCATTATTAAGTAAATTTTTTTATACATCCTAGTAATTTCACTATAATTTTACTATAACTCTGATAATTAAATATTCACTCAATTTCAATGATCAGATGAAATTGAATGATTTTAATTTCATTATTAAGTAAATTTTTTTATACATCCTAGTAATTTCACTATAATTTTACTATAACTCTGATAATTAAATATTCACTCAATTTCAATGATCAGATGAAATTGAATGATTTTAATTTCATTATTAAGTAAATTTTTTTATACATCCTAGTAATTTCACTATAATTTTACTATAACTCTGATAATTAAATATTCACTCAATTTCAATGATCAGATGAAATTGAATGATTTTAATTTCATTATTAAGTAAATTTTTTTATACATCCTAGTAATTTCACTATAATTTTACTATAACTCTGATAATTAAATATTCACTCAATTTCAATGATCAGATGAAATTGAATGATTTTAATTTCATTATTAAGTAAATTTTTTTATACATCCTAGTAATTTCACTATAATTTTACTATAACTCTGATAATTAAATATTCACTCAATTTCAATGATCAGATGAAATTGAATGATTTTAATTTCATTATTAAGTAAATTTTTTTATACATCCTAGTAATTTCACTATAATTTTACTATAACTCTGATAATTAAATATTCACTCAATTTCAATGATCAGATGAAATTGAATGATTTTAATTTCATTATTAAGTAAATTTTTTTATACATCCTAGTAATTTCACTATAATTTTACTATAACTCTGATAATTAAATATTCACTCAATTTCAATGATCAGATGAAATTGAATGATTTTAATTTCATTATTAAGTAAATTTTTTTATACATCCTAGTAATTTCACTATAATTTTACTATAACTCTGATAATTAAATATTCACTCAATTTCAATGATCAGATGAAATTGAATGATTTTAATTTCATTATTAAGTAAATTTTTTTATACATCCTAGTAATTTCACTATAATTTTACTATAACTCTGATAATTAAATATTCACTCAATTTCAATGATCAGATGAAATTGAATGATTTTAATTTCATTATTAAGTAAATTTTTTTATACATCCTAGTAATTTCACTATAATTTTACTATAACTCTGATAATTAAATATTCACTCAATTTCAATGATCAGATGAAATTGAATGATTTTAATTTCATTATTAAGTAAATTTTTTTATACATCCTAGTAATTTCACTATAATTTTACTATAACTCTGATAATTAAATATTCACTCAATTTCAATGATCAGATGAAATTGAATGATTTTAATTTCATTATTAAGTAAATTTTTTTATACATCCTAGTAATTTCACTATAATTTTACTATAACTCTGATAATTAAATATTCACTCAATTTCAATGATCAGATGAAATTGAATGATTTTAATTTCATTATTAAGTAAATTTTTTTATACATCCTAGTAATTTCACTATAATTTTACTATAACTCTGATAATTAAATATTCACTCAATTTCAATGATCAGATGAAATTGAATGATTTTAATTTCATTATTAAGTAAATTTTTTTATACATCCTAGTAATTTCACTATAATTTTACTATAACTCTGATAATTAAATATTCACTCAATTTCAATGATCAGATGAAATTGAATGATTTTAATTTCATTATTAAGTAAATTTTTTTATACATCCTAGTAATTTCACTATAATTTTACTATAACTCTGATAATTAAATATTCACTCAATTTCAATGATCAGATGAAATTGAATGATTTTAATTTCATTATTAAGTAAATTTTTTTATACATCCTAGTAATTTCACTATAATTTTACTATAACTCTGATAATTAAATATTCACTCAATTTCAATGATCAGATGAAATTGAATGATTTTAATTTCATTATTAAGTAAATTTTTTTATACATCCTAGTAATTTCACTATAATTTTACTATAACTCTGATAATTAAATATTCACTCAATTTCAATGATCAGATGAAATTGAATGATTTTAATTTCATTATTAAGTAAATTTTTTTATACATCCTAGTAATTTCACTATAATTTTACTATAACTCTGATAATTAAATATTCACTCAATTTCAATGATCAGATGAAATTGAATGATTTTAATTTCATTATTAAGTAAATTTTTTTATACATCCTAGTAATTTCACTATAATTTTACTATAACTCTGATAATTAAATATTCACTCAATTTCAATGATCAGATGAAATTGAATGATTTTAATTTCATTATTAAATAAATTTTTTTATACATCCTAGTAATTTCACTATAATTTTACTATAACTCTGATAATTAAATATTCACTCAATTTCAATGATCAGATGAAATTGAATGATTTTAATTTCATTATTAAGTAAATTTTTTTATACATCCTAGTAATTTCACTATAATTTTACTATAACTCTGATAATTAAATATTCACTCAATTTCAATGATCAGATGAAATTGAATGATTTTAATTTCATTATTAAATAAATTTTTTTATACATCCTAGTAATTTCACTATAATTTTACTATAACTCTGATAATTAAATATTCACTCAATTTCAATGATCAGATGAAATTGAATGATTTTAATTTCATTATTAAATAAATTTTTTTATACATCCTAGTAATTTCACTATAATTTTACTATAACTCTGATAATTAAATATTCACTCAATTTCAATGATCAGATGAAATTGAATGATTTTAATTTCATTATTAAGTAAATTTTTTTATACATCCTAGTAATTTCACTATAATTTTACTATAACTCTGATAATTAAATATTCACTCAATTTCAATGATCAGATGAAATTGAATGATTTTAATTTCATTATTAAGTAAATTTTTTTATACATCCTAGTAATTTCACTATAATTTTACTATAACTCTGATAATTAAATATTCACTCAATTTCAATGATCAGATGAAATTGAATGATTTTAATTTCATTATTAAGTAAATTTTTTTATACATCCTAGTAATTTCACTATAATTTTACTATAACTCTGATAATTAAATATTCACTCAATTTCAATGATCAGATGAAATTGAATGATTTTAATTTCATTATTAAGTAAATTTTTTTATACATCCTAGTAATTTCACTATAATTTTACTATAACTCTGATAATTAAATATTCACTCAATTTCAATGATCAGATGAAATTGAATGATTTTAATTTCATTATTAAGTAAATTTTTTTATACATCCTAGTAATTTCACTATAATTTTACTATAACTCTGATAATTAAATATTCACTCAATTTCAATGATCAGATGAAATTGAATGATTTTAATTTCATTATTAAGTAAATTTTTTTTATACATCCTAATAATTTCACTATAATTTTACTATAACTCTGATAATTAAATATTCACTCAATTTCAATGATCAGATGAAATTGAATGATTTTAATTTCATTATTAAGTAAATTTTTTTATACATCCTAGTAATTTCACTATAATTTTACTATAACTCTGATAATTAAATATTCACTCAATTTCAATAAATCAAGACTTATTTATAATATAATTAAATTTTTATATATTACAATAAAAATTAAATTAATTAAAGAAAATAATCAAAATTTATTTATAATATAATTAAATTTTTATATATTACAATAAAAATTAAATTAATTAAAGAAAATAATCAAAATTTATTTTATAATATAATTAAATTTTTATATATCATAATAAAAATTAAATTAATTAAAGAAAATAATCAAAATTTATTTTATTTAAATAATAATTTTTATATAAACAATAATAATTAAATATATAAATATGTATTTATTATATTAAACTTTTTTTTTTTTTTTTTATATTAATAAATTTTTTAATATAAATAATTCAAATTATAAATTCATAAAATATATAATTTATATTTTATAATATAATTTATAATTTAATAATAATAAATTTAATATAATAAATATTTATTTATTAATAAATATTTAATCGATATATAAATATATAATTATTATTATAAAAGAAAAAAAAATAAATTATAGATTAATATACATATTATACATAATAAATATGTTAATCTATATACAATTATCTATAAATCTTGAGATCTACATACATCTATCAATATATACTAAGAGTCTAATTATATATAATTATCTATGGATTTATCGAATATATGATCTATATTATAAAATATAATCCACAATTTAATAACAATAGATTTAATATAATAAATATTTATCTATTAATAAATATTTAATCGATATATATATATATAATTATTGTTATAAAGAAAAAAAAATAAATTATAGATTAATATACATATTATACATAATAAATATATTAATTTATATACAATTATCTATAAATCTTGAGATCTACATACATCTATCAATATATACTAAGAGTCTAATTATATATAATTATCTATGGATTTATCGAATATATGATTTATATTATAAAATATAATCCACAATTTAATAACAATAGATTTAATATAATAAATATTTATCTATTAATAAATATTTAATCGATATATATATATATAATTATTGTTATAAAGAAAAAAAAATAAATTATAGATTAATATACATATTATACATAATAAATATGTTAATCTATATACAATTATCTATAAATCTTGAGATCTACATACATCTATCAATATATACTAAGAGTCTAATTATATATAATTATCTATGGATTTATCGAATATATGATCTATATTATAAAATATAATCCATAATTTAATAACAATAGATTTAATATAATAAATATTTATCTATTAATAAATATTTAATCGATATATATATATATAATTATTGTTATAAAGAAAAAAAAATAAATTATAGATTAATATACATATTATACATAATAAATATGTTAATCTATATACAATTATCTATAAATCTTGAGATCTACATACATCTATCAATATATACTAAGAGTCTAATTATATATAATTATCTATGGATTTATCGAATATATGATCTATATTATAAAATATAATCCACAATTTAATAACAATAGATTTAATATAATAAATATTTATTTATTAATAAATATTTAATCGATATATATATATATAATTATTGTTATAAAGAAAAAAAAATAAATTATAGATTAATATACATATTATACATAATAAATATGTTAATTTATATACAATTATCTATAAATCTTGAGATCTACATACATCTATCAATATATACTAAGAGTCTAATTATATATAATTATCTATGGATTTATCGAATATATGATCTATATTATAAAATATAATCCATAATTTAATAACAATAGATTTAATATAATAAATATTTATCTATTAATAAATATTTAATTGATATATATATATATAATTATTGTTATAAAGAAAAAAAAATAAATTATAGATTAATATACATATTATACATAATAAATATGTTAATCTATATACAATTATCTATAAATCTTGAGATCTACATACATCTATCAATATATACTAAGAGTCTAATTATATATAATTATCTATGGATTTATCGAATATATGATCTATATTATAAAATATAATCCATAATTTAATAATAATAAATTTAATACAATAAATATTTATTTATTAATAAATATTTAATTGATATATATATATATATACATACATATATATATATATATATATAATTAATATTATATAATAAATAAATAAATTATATATATATATATATATATGTATATAAATAATATTATATTATAAAATAAATTATATATATATGTATATATATATATATATATATCAATTAAATGTTTATTAATAAATAAATATTTATTGTATTAAATTTATTATTATTAAATTATGGATTATATTTTATAATATATATTATATATTCGATAAATCCATAGATAATTATATATAATTAGACTCTTAGTATATATTGATAGATGTATGTAGATCTCAAGATTTATAGATAATTGTATATAGATTAACATATTTATTATGTATAATATGTATATTAATCTATAATTTATTTTTTTTCTTTATAACAATAATTATATATATATATATCGATTAAATATTTATTAATAAATAAATATTTATTATATTAAATCTATTGTTATTAAATTGTGAATTATATTTTATAATATAGATCATATATTCGATAAATCCATAGATAATTATATATAATTAGACTCTTAGTATATATTGATAGATGTATGTAGATCTCAAGATTTATAGATAATTGTATATAGATTAACATATTTATTATGTATAATATGTATATTAATCTATAATTTATTTTTTTTTCTTTATAACAATAATTATATATATATATATCGATTAAATATTTATTAATAGATAAATATTTATTATATTAAATCTATTGTTATTAAATTGTGGATTATATTTTATAATATAGATCATATATTCGATAAATCCATAGATAATTATATATAATTAGACTCTTAGTATATATTGATAGATGTATATAGTTCTCAAGATTTATAGATAATTGTATATAGATTAACATATTTATTATGTATAATATGTATATTAATCTATAATTTATTTTTTTTTCTTTATAATAATAATTATATATATATATATCAATTAAATATTTATTAATAGATAAATATTTATTATATTAAATCTATTGTTATTAAATTGTGGATTATATTTTATAATATAGATCATATATTCGATAAATCCATAGATAATTATATATAATTAGACTCTTAGTATATATTGATAGATGTATGTAGATCTCAAGATTTATAGATAATTGTATATAGATTAACATATTTATTATGTATAATATGTATATTAATCTATAATTTATTTTTTTTTCTTTATAACAATAATTATATATATATATATCGATTAAATATTTATTAATAGATAAATATTTATTATATTAAATCTATTGTTATTAAATTGTGGATTATATTTTATAATATAGATCATATATTCGATAAATCCATAGATAATTATATATAATTAGACTCTTAGTATATATTGATAGATGTATGTAGATCTCAAGATTTATAGATAATTATATATAGATTAACATATTTATTATGTATAATATGTATATTAATCTATAATTTATTTTTTTTTCTTTATAACAATAATTATATATATATATATCAATTAAATATTTATTAATAGATAAATATTTATTATATTAAATCTATTGTTATTAAATTATGGATTATATTTTATAATATAGATCATATATTCGATAAATCCATAGATAATTATATATAATTAGACTCTTAGTATATATTGATAGATGTATGTAGATCTCAAGATTTATAGATAATTGTATATAGATTAACATATTTATTATGTATAATATGTATATTAATCTATAATTTATTTTTTTTTCTTCATAACAATAATTATATATATATATATCGATTAAATATTTATTAATAGATAAATATTTATTATATTAAATCTATTGTTATTAAATTGTGGATTATATTTTATAATATAGATCATATATTCGATAAATCCATAGATAATTATATATAATTAGACTCTTAGTATATATTGATAGATGTATGTAGATCTCAAGATTTATAGATAATTATATATAGATTAACATATTTATTATGTATAATATGTATATTAATCTATAATTTATTTTTTTTCTTTTATAACAATAATTATATATTTATATATCGATTAAATATTTATTAATAAATAAATATTTATTATATTAAATTTATTATTATTAAATTATAAATTATATTATAAAATATAAATTATATATTTTATGAATTTATAATTTGAATTATTTATATTAAAAAATTTATTAATATAAAAAAAAAAAAAAAAAGTTTAATATAATAAATACATATTTATATATTTAATTATTATTGTTTATATAAAAATTATTATTTAAATAAAATAAATTTTGATTATTTTCTTTAATTAATTTAATTTTTATTATGATATATAAAAATTTAATTATATTATAAAATAAATTTTGATTATTTTCTTTAATTAATTTAATTTTTATTGTAATATATAAAAATTTAATTATATTTATAAATAAATTTTGATTATTTTCTTTAATTAATTTAATTTTTATTGTAATATATAAAAATTTAAATTATATTATAAATAAGTCTTGATTTATTGAAATTGAGTGAATATTATTATCAGAGTTATAGTAAAATTATAGTGAAATTACTAGGATGTATAAAAAAATTTACTTAATAATGAAATTAAAATCATTCAATTTCATCTGATCATTGAAATGAGTGAATATTTAATTATCAGAGTTATAGTAAAATTATAGTGAAATTACTAGGATGTATAAAAAAATTTACTTAATAATGAAATTAAAATCATTCAATTTCATCTGATCATTGAAATTGAGTGAATATTTAATTATCAGAGTTATAGTAAAATTATAGTGAAATTACTAGGATGTATAAAAAATTTACTTAATAATGAAATAAAATCATTCAATTTCATCTGATCATTGAAATTGAGTGAATATTTAATTATCAGAGTTATAGTAAAATTATAGTGAAATTACTAGGATGTATAAAAAAATTTACTTAATAATGAAATTAAAATCATTCAATTTCATCTGATCATTGGAAATTGAGTGAATATTTAATTATCAGAGTTATAGTAAAATTATAGTGAAATTACTAGGATGTATAAAAAAATTTACTTAATAATGAAATTAAAATCATTCAATTTCATCTGATCATTGAAATTGAGTGAATATTTAATTATCAGAGTTATAGTAAAATTATAGTGAAATTACTAGGATGTATAAAAAAATTTACTTAATAATGAAATTAAAATCATTCAATTTCATCTGATCATTGAAATTGAGTGAATATTTAATTATCAGAGTTATAGTAAAATTATAGTGAATTACTAGGATGTATAAAAAAATTTACTTAATAATGAAATTAAAATCATTCAATTTCATCTGATCATTGAAATTGAGTGAATATTTAATTATCAGAGTTATAGTAAAATTATAGTGAAATTACTAGGATGTATAAAAAAATTTACTTAATAAATTGAAATTAAAATCATTCAATTTCATCTGATCATTGAAATTGAGTGAATATTTAATTATCAGAGTTATAGTAAAATTATAGTGAAATTACTAGGATGTATAAAAAAATTTATTTAATAATGAAATATAAAATCATTCAATTTCATCTGATCATTGAAATTGAGTGAATATTTAATTATCAGAGTTATAGTAAAATTATAGTGAAATTACTAGGATGTATAAAAAAATTTACTTAATAATGAAATTAAAATCATTCAATTTCATCTGATCATTGAAATTGTGTGAATATTTAATTATCAGAGTTATAGTAAAATTATAGTGAAATTACTAGGATGTATAAAAAAAATTTACTTAATAATGAAATTAAAATCATTCATTTCATCTGATCATTGAAATTGAGTGAATATTTAATTATCAGAGTTATAGTAAAATTATAGTGAAATTACTAGGATGTATAAAAAAATTTACTTAATAATGAAATTAAAATCATTCAATTTCATCTGATCATTGAAATTGAGTGAATATTTAATTATCAGAGTTATAGTAAAATTATAGTGAAATTACTAGGATGTATAAAAAAATTTACTTAATAATGAAATTAAAATCATTCAATTTCATCTGATCATTGAAATTGAGTGAATATTTAATTATCAGAGTTATAGTAAAATTATAGTGAAATTACTAGGATGTATAAAAAAATTTACTTAATAATGAAATTAAAATCATTCAATTTCATCTGATCATTGAAATTGAGTGAATATTTAATTATCAGAGTTATAGTAAAATTATAGTGAAATTACTAGGATGTATAAAAAAATTTACTTAATAATGAAATTAAAATCATTCAATTTCATCTGATCATTGAAATTGAGTGAATATTTAATTATCAGAGTTATAGTAAAATTATAGTGAAATTACTAGGATGTATAAAAAAATTTACTTAATAATGAAATTAAAATCATTCAATTTCATCTGATCATTGAAATTGAGTGAATATTTAATTATCAGAGTTATAGTAAAATTATAGTGAAATTACTAGGATGTATAAAAAAATTTACTTAATAATGAAATTAAAATCATTCAATTTCATCTGATCATTGAAATTGAGTGAATATTTAATTATCAGAGTTATAGTAAAATTATAGTGAAATTACTAGGATGTATAAAAAAATTTATTTAATAATGAAATTAAAATCATTCAATTTCATCTGATCATTGAAATTGAGTGAATATTTAATTATCAGAGTTATAGTAAAATTATAGTGAAATTACTAGGATGTATAAAAAAATTTACTTAATAATGAAATTAAAATCATTCAATTTCATCTGATCATTGAAATTGAGTGAATATTTAATTATCAGAGTTATAGTAAAATTATAGTGAAATTACTAGGATGTATAAAAAAATTTACTTAATAATGAAATTAAAATCATTCAATTTCATCTGATCATTGAAATTGAGTGAATATTTAATTATCAGAGTTATAGTAAAATTATAGTGAAATTACTAGGATGTATAAAAAAATTTACTTAATAATGAAATTAAAATCATTCAATTTCATCTGATCATTGAAATTGAGTGAATATTTAATTATCAGAGTTATAGTAAAATTATAGTGAAATTACTAGGATGTATAAAAAAATTTACTTAATAATGAAATTAAAATCATTCAATTTCATCTGATCATTGAAATTGAGTGAATATTTAATTATCAGAGTTATAGTAAAATTATAGTGAAATTACTAGGATGTATAAAAAAATTTACTTAATAATGAAATTAAAATCATTCAATTTCATCTGATCATTGAAATTGAGTGAATATTTAATTATCAGAGTTATAGTAAAATTATAGTGAAATTACTAGGATGTATAAAAAAATTTACTTAATAATGAAATTAAAATCATTCAATTTCATCTGATCATTGAAATTGAGTGAATATTTAATTATCAGAGTTATAGTAAAATTATAGTGAAATTACTAGGATGTATAAAAAAATTTACTTAATAATGAAATTAAAATCATTCAATTTCATCTGATCATTGAAATTGAGTGAATATTTAATTATCAGAGTTATAGTAAAATTATAGTGAAATTACTAGGATGTATAAAAAAATTTACTTAATAATGAAATTAAAATCATTCAATTTCATCTGATCATTGAAATTGAGTGAATATTTAATTATCAGAGTTATAGTAAAATTATAGTGAAATTACTAGGATGTATAAAAAAATTTACTTAATAATGAAATTAAAATCATTCAATTTCATCTGATCATTGAAATTGAGTGAATATTTAATTATCAGAGTTATAGTAAAATTATAGTGAAATTACTAGGATGTATAAAAAAATTTACTTAATAATGAAATTAAAATCATTCAATTTCATCTGATCATTGAAATTGAGTGAATATTTAATTATCAGAGTTATAGTAAAATTATAGTGAAATTACTAGGATGTATAAAAAAATTTACTTAATAATGAAATTAAAATCATTCAATTTCATCTGATCATTGAAATTGAGTGAATATTTAATTATCAGAGTTATAGTAAAATTATAGTGAAATTACTAGGATGTATAAAAAAATTTACTTAATAATGAAATTAAAATCATTCAATTTCATCTGATCATTGAAATTGAGTGAATATTTAATTATCAGAGTTATAGTAAAATTATAGTGAAATTACTAGGATGTATAAAAAAATTTACTTAATAATGAAATTAAAATCATTCAATTTCATCTGATCATTGAAATTGAGTGAATATTTAATTATCAGAGTTATAGTAAAATTATAGTGAAATTACTAGGATGTATAAAAAAATTTACTTAATAATGAAATTAAAATCATTCAATTTCATCTGATCATTGAAATTGAGTGAATATTTAATTATCAGAGTTATAGTAAAATTATAGTGAAATTACTAGGATGTATAAAAAAATTTACTTAATAATGAAATTAAAATCATTCAATTTCATCTGATCATTGAAATTGAGTGAATATTTAATTATCAGAGTTATAGTAAAATTATAGTGAAATTACTAGGATGTATAAAAAAATTTACTTAATAATGAAATTAAAATCATTCAATTTCATCTGATCATTGAAATTGAGTGAATATTTAATTATCAGAGTTATAGTAAAATTATAGTGAAATTACTAGGATGTATAAAAAAATTTACTTAATAATGAAATTAAAATCATTCAATTTCATCTGATCATTGAAATTGAGTGAATATTTAATTATCAGAGTTATAGTAAAATTATAGTGAAATTACTAGGATGTATAAAAAAATTTACTTAATAATGAAATTAAAATCATTCAATTTCATCTGATCATTGAAATTGAGTGAATATTTAATTATCAGAGTTATAGTAAAATTATAGTGAAATTACTAGGATGTATAAAAAAATTTATTTAATAATGAAATTAAAATCATTCAATTTCATCTGATCATTGAAATTGAGTGAATATTTAATTATCAGAGTTATAGTAAAATTATAGTGAAATTACTAGGATGTGTAAAAAAATTTACTTAATAATGAAATTAAAATCATTCAATTTCATCTGATCATTGAAATTGAGTGAATATTTAATTATCAGAGTTATAGTAAAATTATAGTGAAATTACTAGGATGTATAAAAAAATTTATTTAATAATGAAATTAAAATCATTCAATTTCATCTGATCATTGAAATTGAGTGAATATTTAATTATCAGAGTTATAGTAAAATTATAGTGAAATTACTAGGATGTATAAAAAAATTTACTTAATAATGAAATTAAAATCATTCAATTTCATTTGATCATTGAAATTGAGTGAATATTTAATTATCAGAGTTATAGTAAAATTATAGTGAAATTACTAGGATGTATAAAAAAATTTACTTAATAATGAAATTAAAATCATTCAATTTCATCTGATCATTGAAATTGAGTGAATATTTAATTATCAGAGTTATAGTAAAATTATAGTGAAATTACTAGGATGTATAAAAAAATTTACTTAATAATGAAATTAAAATCATTCAATTTCATCTGATCATTGAAATTGAGTGAATATTTAATTATCAGAGTTATAGTAAAATTATAGTGAAATTACTAGGATGTATAAAAAAATTTACTTAATAATGAAATTAAAATCATTCAATTTCATCTGATCATTGAAATTGAGTGAATATTTAATTATCAGAGTTATAGTAAAATTATAGTGAAATTACTAGGATGTATAAAAAAATTTACTTAATAATGAAATTAAAATCATTCAATTTCATCTGATCATTGAAATTGAGTGAATATTTAATTATCAGAGTTATAGTAAAATTATAGTGAAATTACTAGGATGTATAAAAAAATTTACTTAATAATGAAATTAAAATCATTCAATTTCATCTGATCATTGAAATTGAGTGAATATTTAATTATTAGAGTTATAGTAAAATTATAGTGAAATTACTAGGATGTATAAAAAAATTTACTTAATAATGAAATTAAAATCATTCAATTTCATCTGATCATTGAAATTGAGTGAATATTTAATTATCAGAGTTATAGTAAAATTATAGTGAAATTACTAGGATGTATAAAAAAATTTACTTAATAATGAAATTAAAATCATTCAATTTCATCTGATCATTGAAATTGAGTGAATATTTAATTATCAGAGTTATAGTAAAATTATAGTGAAATTACTAGGATGTATAAAAAAATTTACTTAATAATGAAATTAAAATCATTCAATTTCATCTGATCATTGAAATTGAGTGAATATTTAATTATCAGAGTTATAGTAAAATTATAGTGAAATTACTAGGATGTATAAAAAAATTTATTTAATAATGAAATTAAAATCATTCAATTTCATCTGATCATTGAAATTGAGTGAATATTTAATTATCAGAGTTATAGTAAAATTATAGTGAAATTACTAGGATGTATAAAAAAATTTACTTAATAATGAAATTAAAATCATTCAATTTCATCTGATCATTGAAATTGAGTGAATATTTAATTATCAGAGTTATAGTAAAATTATAGTGAAATTACTAGGATGTATAAAAAAATTTATTTAATAATGAAATTAAAATCATTCAATTTCATCTGATCATTGAAATTGAGTGAATATTTAATTATTAGAGTTATAGTAAAATTATAGTGAAATTACTAGGATGTATAAAAAAATTTACTTAATAATGAAATTAAAATCATTCAATTTCATCTGATCATTGAAATTGAGTGAATATTTAATTATCAGAGTTATAGTAAAATTATAGTGAAATTACTAGGATGTATAAAAAAATTTACTTAATAATGAAATTAAAATCATTCAATTTCATCTGATCATTGAAATTGAGTGAATATTTAATTATCAGAGTTATAGTAAAATTATAGTGAAATTACTAGGATGTATAAAAAAATTTACTTAATAATGAAATTAAAATCATTCAATTTCATCTGATCATTGAAATTGAGTGAATATTTAATTATCAGAGTTATAGTAAAATTATAGTGAAATTACTAGGATGTATAAAAAAATTTACTTAATAATGAAATTAAAATCATTCAATTTCATCTGATCATTGAAATTGAGTGAATATTTAATTATCAGAGTTATAGTAAAATTATAGTGAAATTACTAGGATGTATAAAAAAATTTACTTAATAATGAAATTAAAATCATTCAATTTCATCTGATCATTGAAATTGAGTGAATATTTAATTATCAGAGTTATAGTAAAATTATAGTGAAATTACTAGGATGTATAAAAAAATTTACTTAATAATGAAATTAAAATTATTTTTATTTATATATTTATTTATATAAATAAACTAAATAAATAAAGTTATTAGGTTCATACCCTAAATATAGATTTTGAATATCTTTTATATAATAAATAAAAAAATAATAAATATTATATAATTAATAATTATATAATTAATATATTTATTAATTTAATTAATTCTATAAAATTCAAAATTTTATGTGCTTAAACACTAAAATATAATTTTTAAAAATTTTAGTAATATGCCTGAAAAAGGAATATTTTGATGAAATATTTATATAAATTAAATTTTTATTATTATATTTTATTAAAAATTTAAATTAAAATTATTAATTATTAAATTAAATAAAAAATTTATTTAATTTTATATTAAAAAAACTTTAAAATATGATGTTAAATTAAAATTATTAATTCTTTTAATTTTTTTTTTAAGAATTGTATCTTTATTATTTAATAATTGTATTATTGTTTGAATATTAATAGAAATTGTAAGTTTTACTATAGTTTATATTTTAATTATTGAAAAGGATATAAATTCTGCAATTTTTTATTTTATAGTTTCTATAATTACTTCTTTATTATTATATTTTAGTATTATTATAAAAAATATTCTTAATTTAGAAGAAATAGATAATTTACATATTGCTGTTACTTATTTTATATTATATATAAAAATAGGTTTATATCCTGTAAATTTTTGATTTTTAATATCTTCAAAATATATAAATTGAATAAATTTATTTATTTTTTCTACTATTTTAAAAATTCAACCTATTTATTTAATACATTTAATATTAAAATTAGATGATCATATAATTGGATTTATTATTTTTAATTTATTATATTCTAGACTTTTAGTTTTAAATACTAATTCTTTAAAATACATTATAATTTATTCTTCATTAATTCATACATGTTTATTGTTATTTTTAATAATGATATCTATAAAATTATTTATTATTTATATAATTTTATACACTTTAATAACATTATTATTATTTCGATTATTAGGTATATTAAATATTGATAATAAATTTGATGTTTATGATTTAAACTTAAGTAAACCATTAAAAATATTAATAATATTTTTAATAATTATATATTCTAGATTTCCTCCAATATTAACATTTTTAATAAAATGGATATTATTAGAAAGTTTAATTATAAATCATGAAAATTTAATGGTTGTATTAATTCCTATATTAATTTCTAGAACTTTAATAACATGAACTTATTTAAATTTATTTTTATTTAATCATTATTTAAACTCAAAAATTAAATCTTATTCTTATAAGATTATAATTAATACAATTATTCCTAAATGATTACTATTAATTTTATTTATAATTATATTTATATGTATATTATATTTATATATTGAAATTTAATAAATTTTTAATTAAATTTTTAATATTTTTAAATTTGCAATTTAATAGTTTATTTTAACTTATAAAAATTTAATTAAAAATAAATAATAATTTTTAATATAGAAAGAATTTTTATCTTTATAAATAAATTTACAATTTACTTCTTTTTCAGACACAATATTATTTAAATTTATTAATTTTATGAATTATTATAATTTAATTTTAATATTAAATATAAATATAAAATTTTAAGTTAAAATAAACTATTAAATTTCAAATTTAAAAATATAATATAATTGTAAATTTTAATAAATATTTATTATATTTTTAAATGATTTTATTCAACAAATCATAAGAATATTGGGATACTATATTTTATTTTTGCTATATGAACTGGAATAATTGGTTCTTCATTAAGAATAATTATTCGTATGGAATTAAGTTCACCAGGTATATGAATTAATAATGATCAAATTTATAATTCTATTGTTACTTCTCATGCTTTTATTATAATTTTTTTTATAGTTATACCTTTTTTAATTGGGGGATTTGGAAATTGATTAATTCCATTAATAATTGGTGCACCAGATATAGCATTTCCACGAATAAATAATATAAGATTTTGATTATTACCCCCTTCATTAATTTTATTATTAATAAGTAGTATTTTATATAGAGGAAGAGGAACAGGATGAACTATTTATCCTCCATTATCTTCATTAATATATCATTCTTCTTTATCTGTTGATTTAACTATTTTTTCTTTACATATTGCAGGTATTTCATCTATTATAGGATCAATAAATTTTATTGTAACAATTTTAATAATAAAAAATTATAATTTAAATTATGATCAATTATCTTTATTTTCATGATCTGTTTTTATTACAACAATTTTATTATTATTATCTTTACCTGTATTAGCTGGTGCAATTACAATATTATTAACTGATCGTAATTTAAATACTTCATTTTTTGACCCTTCAGGTGGAGGAGATCCTGTACTTTATCAACATTTATTTTGATTTTTTGGTCATCCTGAAGTTTATATTTTAATTTTACCTGGATTTGGATTAATTTCACATATTATTTTTAATGAAAGTGGTAAAAAGGAAACATTTGGTAATATTGGAATAATTTATGCAATATTAGGGATTGGATTTTTAGGATTTATTGTATGAGCTCATCATATATTTACAGTTGGATTAGATGTTGATACACGAGCTTATTTTACTTCAGCAACTATAATTATTGCTATTCCTACTGGAATTAAAGTTTTTAGATGAATAGCAACATATTATGGATCTAAATTAATTATTAATCCTTCTATTTTATGATCAATAGGATTTATTTTTTTATTTACGATAGGAGGATTAACTGGAATTATATTATCTAATTCATCTATTGATATTATTTTACATGATACATATTATGTAGTAGCACATTTTCATTATGTATTATCTATAGGAGCAGTATTTTCTATTATTGCAAGATTTATTTATTGATATCCAATTTTTACTGGTTTAATTTTAAATAAAAAATGATTAATTATTCAATTTTTATTAATATTTATTGGAGTAAATTTAACTTTTTTTCCTCAACATTTTTTAGGATTAATAGGAATACCTCGACGATATTCTGATTATCCTGATTCATATTATTGTTGAAATTTATTATCTTCTTTAGGATCTTTAATTTCATTAAATAGATTAATTTTATTAATTTATATTATTATAGAAAGATTAATTGCTAAACGATTAATTATTTTTAAATTTTATCAATGTTCTTTAGAATGATTACAAAATTATCCTCCTTTAGATCATTCATTTAATGAATTACCTTTTATTATTAAAATTATATATAATAAAAAGAATAAATAAAATTTTATATATTATAAATAATTTTATAATTATAAAAAAAATTAAAAATATTTATTAATAATTAATATGGCAGATAAGTGCAATGAACTTAAGATTCTTAAATAAAAATTATAATTTTTTATTAATAATTTCACATTGAAAAATATTTTCTTTTCAAGATCCAAGTTCACCATTTTCTAATAATTTAAATTTATTTTATAATATTACTATAATTATAATAATTATAATTATTACATTTACATTATTAATTATATTAGATATTATAACTAATGAATTTATAAATCGATATTTGTTAAAGCATCATTTAATTGAAATTGTATGAACAATTTTACCTATATTAATTTTAATAATTATTGCTTTTCCTTCATTAAAAACATTATATTTTATTGATGAAATATGGAATCCTATTTTTTTTACAATTAAAGCTATTGGACATCAATGATATTGAAGTTATGAATATCCTGAATTTAAAAATTTTAATTTTGATTCTTATATAATTAAAGATTTAGATAAATTAGATTTATTTCGTTTATTAGATGTTGATAATCGATTAATTATCCCTTATAATATTCCTATTCGTTTATTAACTACATCATTAGATGTTATTCATTCTTGAACAATTCCATCATTAGGAATAAAAATAGATTCAATTCCAGGACGTATTAATCAAATAACTTTAATTTCAATACGATCAGGTTTATTTTTTGGACAATGTTCAGAAATTTGTGGAGCTAATCATAGATTTATACCAATTGTATTAGAAAGAACTAATTGTTCAAATTTTATGAATTGAATTAATATAAATAATTAATTATATATTATTATAAAAAATTAGTTAAATAATAATATTAAAATGTCATTTTAAAGTTATTGAATAATATATAATCAATATTTTTTTCATTAGGTGTCTGAAATGTAAGAATTGGTCTCTTAAACCAAATAATAGTATTTAACAATTACTTCTAATGAAAATTTTTTCATTCCACAAATAATACCAATAAATTGATTAAATTTGTATATTTATAGATTAATTATAATTTTTATTATTTTAATTA
Source organism: Colletes latitarsis (assembly GCF_051014445.1). Taxonomy (NCBI): domain Eukaryota; kingdom Metazoa; phylum Arthropoda; class Insecta; order Hymenoptera; family Colletidae; genus Colletes; species Colletes latitarsis. The sequence goes on from NW_027488412.1 coordinate 89,465, forward strand.
TAATTTATTTTATAAATTATAATAAAATTATAAAAATTAAATTTTATAAGAAACATTTATTTATTTATATATATAAATGGTAACAAATTTATTTTCTATTTTTGATCCTTCAACAAATATATATATATCAATAAATTGAATTATAATTATAATAGTATTGATATTAATCCCATTAATATATTGAATTAAATTATCACGTTATCAAATAATATTTATATTATTAATTAATTTAATTTTTAATGAATTTAAATTATTAGTAATATTTAAATATATATCTAATATTATTATTTTTATTAGTTTAATAATAATAATTTTATTTATAAATTTATTAGGATTATTTCCTTATAATTTTACACCAACAAGTCATTTAAATATTAATTTATCTTTATCTTTAACTTTATGATTAAGATTTATATTATTTGGATGAAGTGTAAATTTAAATTATATATTAATTCATTTAGTTCCATTAAATACACCTATATTTTTAATAAATTTTATAGTATTAATTGAATTAATTAGAAATATTATTCGTCCATGAACATTATCTATTCGATTAACTGCTAATATATTAGCAGGTCATTTATTATTATCTTTAATAGGATCATCAATAAATAATTTAATATTATTATTTTTACCTTTAATTATTATTGTACAAAATATATTATTTATTTTAGAAATTTCAGTTTCTATAATTCAATCATATGTATTTTCAATTTTAAGTTTATTATATTTTAATGAATCTAATTAAAATTAAATATTAAAATGATAAATTCAAATCATCCTTTTCATTTAGTTACATTAAGACCATGACCTTTAATAACTTCTTTATCTTTAATAAATTTATTAATAAGAATATTAAATTGATTTATATTAAATAAATTATTTTTTATATTATTAAATATATTAATTTTAATAATAATAATATTTCAATGATGACGAGATATTATTCGGGAAAGAACTTATCAAGGATTTCATACATTAAAAGTAATAATAATAATAAAATTTAGAATAATTTTATTTATTATTTCAGAATTATTTTTTTTTATTTCAATATTTTGAACTTATTTCCATAGATGTATTTCACCTAATATTGAAATTGGTAATTTATGACCTCCTAAAAATATTTTAATATTTAATCCTTATGATATTCCATTATTAAATTCAATTATTTTAATTTCATCTGGATTTATAATTACTTTAAGTCATAATTTATTATTAAATAATAAATTAAGATATAGTAAATTTTGATTATTATGTACAATTTTATTAGGAATTTATTTTTCATTATTACAATATTTAGAATATAATGAATCAAAATTTTGTATTAATGATAGAATTTTTGGATCTATTTTTTATTTATTAACAGGATTTCATGGAACACATGTAATTATTGGTATTTTATTTTTAATAACATGTTTATTTCGTATATCAATTAATCATTTTTCTAAAATTCATCATTTTCATTTTGAAGCTTCATCTTGATATTGACATTTTGTAGATATTATTTGATTATTTGTTTATATATTTATTTATTGATGAATATATTAAATTAATTAATATATATATATATAGTATAAAAATTATTACGATTAACTTCCAATTAAAAAATTTATTAATAATAATATATATAATTTTTAATTATATATTTATATTATTTATTATTATATTTATTTGTTTATTATTAACATTTATAAATTTATATTTTAAAATAAGGTATAAAAAAAATCGAGAAAAAATTTTACCAATTGAGTGTGGATTTGATCCTTTATCTAATAGACGATTACCATTTTCTAATAATTTTTTTTTAATTTCATTAATTTTTTTAATTTTTGATGTTGAAATTATATTAATTTTACCATTAATTTTTGTAATAAAAGAATTTATATCTTTAATTTCAATAATTATATTTATATATTTTTTATTAATATTAATTATTGGATTATTAATAGAATGATATTTAGGTTATTTAAATTGATTAAATTAATTTATTATATAGATTAATTTTAATAATCAAATTTTTAATTCGAAATTAAATGTAAATTTTTACTTTATATAATTTTTAATTTGGATATTAGTTAATATAATAACATTTAAATTGCATTTAAAAATTTAATAAATAAATTATTAATATCTAAATTTAATTGAAACCAAAAAATTAGAGGTAAATTATTGTTAATAATTTAATTGAATTAAATATTCCAATTAAAAATTATTAATTTTTATTATTTATAAATAAAATTAATTTATATTATTTTTATATTGAAAATATAATATTTTGTTTAAATTATATAAATTTGAAATATAATAATTTAAGCTTCTAACTTAAAAATTAATGATTATTCATTAATATTTCTATTTAAAAAATTTATTTATCTTAATATTTTCAATATTATACTTTTATATTTAAGCTATTTAAATAATTTATAAAATTCAAATAAATAATAATAATATAATAATATAAAAATTTATAATAACAATAAATTCTAACTTATTAAATATATATTTATTATTAAATATATTAAATATATATATTAATTTCAATATATATATACCTATAGATCTTTCAAATCATCCTTTTTCTATTAAAATTTCATATTTATATATAATATTAAATAAATTTTTATATCTATATTTAAATATATATATAGAAAAAAATATTGTTATAATAAAATTTATTAAATTTTTAAATAAATATATATTGAAATTATACATTAATAAACTAATTCAAAATCCATAAATATAAAAATTTAAAATTATTATTTTATCTAATATATATATATTAAATAAATATTTAATATAAATTAATTTAAATATATTATATCTAAAAAAAAAAGATAATATTAATAATATTATTATACAAAAAATTATTAATTTATTTTCTTTAAAATAAATTATAGGAATAAAATTATTATTAAAAAATATTAATCATAAAATTATTCGAATTCTATACCTAATTGTTAATATTATTGAAATAATAAAAATTAAATAAAAAATATAATTTAATTTTTTATTTATAAATATTTCAATAATTAAATCTTTTGAATAAAATCCAGATAAAAATGGAAATCCTATTAATATAATTAAACTTAAAATTATAATTAATCTTTTTATTGGTGTAATTATTAATATATTACCATATTTACGAATATCTTGATTATTATTTATTAAATGAATAAAATCTCCAGCACATAAAAATATTAATGATTTAAATAAAGCATGAATAATTATATGAAAAAATGCTAATTCATAATAATTAATACTTAAAGTTAATATTATTAAACCTAATTGTCTTAATGTTGATAAAGCAATAATTTTTTTTAAATCATATTCAAAATTAGCTATTAATCTTGCTATAAAAGTTGTTATTAAAGAAATGTATAATATATATATATTAATATTTATATTTATTATAAATAATTTATTATATCGAATTAATAAATATACACCTGCAGTAACTAATGTTGATGAATGAACTAATGAAGAAACTGGAGTAGGGGCTGTTATAGCAGCAGGTAATCATAAAGAAAAAGGTATTTGAGCACTTTTAGTTATAGCTGTTAAAATTAATATAAAATTTAATATATTGTTATAAAAATTATTATTATAAATTAATCCATTTCAAGATCCTAAATTTATAAATATACAAATTATTAATAATAATCTAACATCTCCAATTCGATTACATAAAATTGTTAAAAATCCTGAATTATATGAATTATAATTTTGATAAAAAATAATTAAACAATAAGAAATTAATCCTAAACCATCCCAACCTAATATAATTCTAAAAATATTTGGACTTAAAATTATTAAACATATTGAAATTACAAATAATATTACTAAATAAATAAATCGTTTAATAAAAATTTCTGATTTTATATATTCAATTCTATATAATATTACTATAGAAGAAATTAATATTACAATTCTTAAAAAAATTAATCTTATATAATCTAAAAAAATTAAAAATTCAATTTTTATTCTATTAAAATTTAATATTAATCATTCAATATATATATTAAATTTAAATATATAAAAATATATTCCTATAATTATTAATATAAAACTTAAAATTAATATAAATAAACTATAAATAATTATTAATAATATAATTTAAAGTATTTTTATACATCATTGAATCCACAATTCAATATTTTTATTTAAACTATTTAAATTGATTTTTAATTATATATATATTATATATTAATATATATATATATACATATATTAATATATATATATATATATTAATTTAAATTTAAATAAATATTTTTATTACAATTAAATTATATAAATAAATCTAAATTTAAAAATATAAAATTTAAAGGTAATCAATGTAAAATAATTACTAAAAATTCTAAAAACTTAAAATTCTTAATTTTTAAATAAAAATTTATTTTTCCATGATTTATATATCTAAATAAATATAAAGAATAAATAAATCTTAAAAATCTAATTAATATTAATATAAAAATTAATGAATTACATCAATTATATAAAATTATTATAGTAAAAATTTCTCTAATTAAATTTAATGATAAAGGAGCAGATATATTAGAAGAACATAATAAAAATCATAATAATGATATTTTTGAAGTAATATTAATAATACCTTTATTAATAATTATTAATCGACTATTTGTTTCTTTATAAAATAAATTTACTATATAAAATAATCCTGATGAACATAAACCATGAGAAATTATTGTTAAATAACATCTATATAAACTTAAATTTTTTAAAGTTATTAATCTACTAATTAAAATACTTATATGAACTACTGAAGAGTATGCAACTAAAATTTTTATATCAATTTGACGTAAACATAAAATTCTTAAAATAATACCTCCAGTTATACTAATAATTATAATATAAATTTTAATAAATATTAAATTATTGTAAAAAATTAAAATAAATCGTAATAATCCATATGTTCCTAATTTTAATATAATAGAAGCTAAAATTATTGAACAATATACAGGAGCTTCTACATGAGCTTTTAATAATCAATTATGTATACCAAAAATTGGAATTTTAACTAAAAAAGATAAAATTATAAATATAAATAGATAATTATTACAAATAAATAATTCTATTTCTATTATATTAAATATAATATAATTTTTATTTAAAATTATTAAAAATAAAAATAATAAAAGTGGTAAAGAAAAAAATAAAGTATAAAATATTAAATATATTCTCGCTAAAATTCGTATTTCACCTATTCCTCAATAAATAATTATTAAAAATATTAAAATTAATCTAACTTCAAAAAAAAAATAAAATATTAAAACATTATTAGATATAAAAAATAAAATTAAATTAATTAATAAAATTAATAAAAAATTAATAAATAAATTAAAATTAATTATTTTTAATCTTAATGATATAATAATAATACTAAAAATTCATAATCTTAAAATAATCATTATAAAAGAATAATTATTTAATCTAAAATTAAATCTATATTTATTTCATTCAATAAATAAATCATAATTTATAATTAATATAATTAATATTATATTAATTAAATTTCTTATTATAAATTTATATTTATAAAAATTATATATATAAATTAAAGCAAATGTATTAAATAAAATTATTATTACCATATTAAATTTAATTATTTTAATATTTTAATTATTATTACCATATTAAATTTATTATTCTAATATTTTGATTCCCATATTTATATATTAAATTAATAATTAAAGATAAACCTAATACTCTTTCACAAATAGAAAATACAATATAGAATAAAAATAATCATTCATCAAAATATATAATTTTTAAATAGATAGTTATTACAATATTTAATATAATTATAAATTCAATTCTAATTAAAATTATTAATAATGAATCTTTAAATTTAAAAATTAATACTACTCCTAAAAATATTATTAAATAAAAAAAGTGATAATTAAATAATATATCACCAATAAAATCATATTTTATATATTTATTTTGAATATTTAAAATTAAATTAAGTTTTATAGTTTATTTAAAACATTAATTTTGTAAATTAAAAAAAATAATATTTATTTAAAACAATCTTAATTTTCAAAAAAAAAAAGAATATTTTATCTTTAATTCCCAAAATTAATATTTTAAATAAACTATTTTTTGTTAATTTATAAATGATAATTTTAATTTTAAAATGATAATAATAATACCAAAAATAATAATTTTAATTAAATTAATTATTGTTTCAAATTTAATTATATTAATTAGATTTTCAATAATAAAAGTTAATTTACACCCATTAATATTTATAATAATTTTAGTTTTTTATATTATAAATATATTATTATTAATTAATTTAGATATAAATATAAATATATATAGTTATATAATTTTTATTTCAATAATTGGAGGATTAATAATTATATTTATATATTTTACTAGATTAATTAATAATTATAAGATAATTATATTTACTTATGAATATTATTCAATTTTATTAATATATATTATTATAATTTTAATTATAATTTATACATATTATAATTATATTTCAATTGATTTTATAATAAATAAAATTATATTTAAAAATATTAATTATTCAATTAAATTATTATATAAATTTCCTAATTGTATTTTTATTTTTATTTCAATTACTTATTTAATTTATTGTTTAAATTTAATTATAAAAATATCATTAATTAAATTTAAATCATTACGAAAAATTAAAAATTAATAATATAAAAAATATTATATTTAATTAATGAAAAATAAATTCATTAAATTATTTAAAGTTAATTCATTACTTAAAATTTTTAATAATTCATTAATTATTTTACCAACTCCATTAAATATTAATATTTTATGAAATTTTGGATCATTATTAGGATTATATTTAATAATTCAGATTATTTCAGGGTTATTATTATCATTACATTATTGTCCAAATATTAATTATGCTTTTGAAAGAGTTATTCATATTATAAAAGATGTTAATAAAGGTTGATTAATTCGTTTAATTCATATAAATGGAGCTTCAATATATTTTATTTGTATATATATACATATTGGACGAAATATCTATTATCATTCATTTAAATCAATTAATGTATGATTTATTGGAATTATAATTTTATTACTTTCTATAGCTACGGCTTTTTTAGGGTATGTATTACCATGAGGACAAATATCTTTTTGAGGTGCAACTGTAATTACAAATTTATTATCCGCATTACCATATATTGGGCAAGATATTGTTGAATGAATTTGAGGAGGATTTTCAATTAATAATGCAACATTAAATCGTTTTTATTCATTTCATTTTATTTTACCTTTAATTATTATATTTATAGTAATTTTACATTTATTTTATTTACATTTAAATGGATCAAATAACCCAATAGGTATAGATAGTAATATCTATAAAATTCCTTTTTATCCTTATTTTTTCATTAAAGATATTATAGGATTCATTTTAATTTTATATATTAATTTTATTATTGTTACACAAATTCCTTATTATTTAAGTGACCCAGATAATTTTATTATAGCAAATTCTATAATTACACCAGAACATATTAAACCAGAATGATATTTTTTATTTGCATATTCAATTTTACGAGCTATTCCAAATAAATTAGGAGGAGTATTAATGTTATTTATATCAATTTTAATTTTATATTTTTTACCAATTATTAATAATTATAATATTAAATCAAGTAAATTTTATCCAATTAATAAAATTATGTTTTGAATATTTGTTAATGTATTTATTTTATTAACTTGATTAGGTAGTCAATTAATTGAATATCCTTACACTAATTTAAGACAATTATTTTCATTATTATATTTCTCATATTTTTTATTAAATTCAATATTTAATAAATTTTGAGATAATATTATTATATTAAAATTTTAAATAAAATAAACATAAAATTTTAAGTTTATGAGCTTGAATTAAGCATATATTTTGAAAATATAAGATAGAATATTATAAACTTCTATAAACTTAAATTTTATAATAATAATTATATTTATATAATTATTAAATTACAAATTAAAAATTTATTTAATATTTTAATTTATAATATAATATTAGAAAATTGTTTAAATATAAAAATAAAAAATAAATATATTAAAGTTATAGGTAAAAAAGTTTTTCAACATAAATATATTAATTCATCATATCGAATACGAGGTAAAACTCCACGTATTCAAATAATTAATAATAAATGAAAATAATAAATTAATAAAAATTTAATTGAATATATATCAAATCCAAAAAATATAATACTTAAAATTATTCTTGCAAATCTAATTCTTAAATATTCAGCTATAAAAATTATAGTAAATTGTCTTCTAAAATATTCAGTATTAAATCCAGAAATTAATTCTGATTCACCTTCAATTAAATCAAATGGTGTACGATTTAATTCTATTAATATATTTAATATAAATATTAAATATAAAGGAAATAAAAGAATGCAAAATTTAATATATTTTTGAAAAATAATAAAATTGTAAAAAGATATATTTTCAGTTAATAATATTATAATTAATAATATTAAGAATAATCTAATTTCATAAGAAATAGATTGTGCAATAGATCGAATTGATCCTAACATAGAATAGTTAGAATTTGAAGATCATCCTATAATTATTATAGGAAAAACACTAAATCTTAAAATTCTTAATATAAATAAAATTGAAAAATTATTATTATATAAATTAAAATAAAAAGGTGTTACTAATCATAATATAAAAGATAAAATTAAAATTAATATAGGACAAAATATATATTGATAAAAATTTGAATTTTTTAAAATAAAAAATTCTTTAAATAATAATTTTATAGCATCATTAATTGGTTGAAATAATCCTATAAATCCAGATTTATTTGGACCTTTTCGATCTTGAATATAACCTAAAATTTTTCGTTCATATAATGTTAAAAATGCAACAGCTATTAAATTTATTAAAATTAATAAAAATAAATAAATTAAACTTATATATATATAATTTAATAAAGAATAAATTATTATTTATATAATAAATTATATTTATACTAAATTCTAAATTTAATTGCACTAATTTGCTAAAATAATTAATAAAAATATTTATTAATTAATAAAAAATTATTTTAAATATAGAGTCCTTTCGTACAAAAATATTTATTTTTATTAAAGATAGAAACCGATCTGGCTTACGCCGATCTGAACTCAAATCATGTAAGATTTTAAAAGTCGAACAGACTTAATTTTTAAACTACTGCATTTAAAATTTATCTTAATTCAACATCGAGGTTGTAATCATCTTTATTAATATGATCTTTCCAAAGATATTACACTGTTATCCCTAAGGTAATTTATCTATTAATTTTTAATAAAATTCATTTATTTAAACAATAATTATTGATTATTAATTATTTTAAAGTTTAATAAATTTAAATATCCTCCCAATAAAATATAATTTTATTAATATCAATTTAAAATATTAATATTAATAAAATTATATAAAATTCTATAGGGTCTTATCGTCCCTTAATATTATTTAAGCATTTTTACTTAAAATTAAAATTTAATTTTTATAATAAAGATAGTTTATATTTCATTAACTCTTTCATACAAGATTCCAATTAAAAACCTATTTATTATGCTACCTTTGTACAGTCAAAATACTGCAGCTATTTAAAATTTAATTCATTGAGCAGAATTGACTTTAAATTATTAACAAAAAGACATGTTTTTGATAAACAGGTGAATATAATTTTTGCTTAATTCCTATATTATATTTATAAATTAAATAAATATATTAATATAATAAAATTTACTAATTTTATCATTATAAATTAATTTAATTTAATTTTAATTAATTTTTTTTTATTAATTTATATTTTATTAATAAATCTTTAAATATTTAAATTTTATAAATTATTAAATTTTTTTTAATATTAACAAATTTTATGAATATAAATATATTTAAATAAATATTTTAAATAATAATTTTAAAATTAAAGTTTATCCCATAATTTTTTTATATTTAATAAATTTTATTTTATTATAAAATAAATTTTTATTAAATATATGAATTAAATTCATTTCAAAAAAAACTAGATATCAATAAAATCGAATAACGTATAATTTCTAAATAAATATTAATAATTAATTATTTTACATAAAAAATTATATTTATTTAGCTCTTTTATTTTCGAGAAATATATATATATATAATTATAATTAATAAACCCTGATACAAAAGGTACAAAAATAATTTTTTTTTTTATTTAAAATTATTTAAAACTTTTACAATACTTATTAATATAAAAAATTTATTTAAAATATTTACTTAAACAAATTTATATTTAAAATTACTTTAATTATTATTAAATTAAATTAAACTTTAAAATAATATATATATATATATATATTATATATATATTATATATATAAAATAAATATTTTTAGAATAAAAATTATTATTTAAATTTATTTAAAAATAAATTATTAATTAATTATTTACTCTTAAACTAAAAACATTTTCCAATACTTTTACTTTGTTACGACTTTTTCCAATTTTTATATGAAAATGACGGGCGATTTGTACATTAAATTTACAACTTTCAATAATTTTAATTTAAAATTATTTACTTTTAAATCCTTTTTAAAATTTATATTAAAATAAATTATCCTTAAATATAAATTTTATTGTAACTCATTAAATCTTAATTATTCTACATTTTGATTTGAATTATAATTTAAATTAAATTTAATAAAAATATTTTTATTAAAATTTTTAAAAACAACAATACATAAAAATTAAATTAAGTAAATCTTATCGTGGATCATCAAATTAATTCACAAGTTCCTCTAAAATATTATTTAACCGCCAAATATTTTAATTTTAATGATTAACATTTAATAATCAATTGCATAATTTCTTTTTTAATAATAGGGTATCTAATCCTAGTTTTTAATAAAATTTACAAAATAACTAAATTTAATAAATAAATTTAAAATTATATTATTATTTCACTAAAATTATAATTAATTATTTATTTAATTTTTTTTTATTAAATTTATTTAAAATTGTTATTATTAATTTATAGATGTAGTTTAACCGCAGATGCTGGCACTAAATTATCTTCTATTAATTTTTTTTCCCTAAATAAAATTTTCATTTATTTTTTAATTATAAAATTTAAATAATTTTTATAAATTTTATTTAAAAATTCATAATAAAAAAAAAATTTATATAAATATTAAAATAATTAATTAATAATAAAACTAAAATTAAATTTTTATTAAAACTTTTAATTTTTAATTAAATCTTTTCATCGTAATAGAAAAATTTTATAATAAACTAAAATTTTATCAATTGAATGATTTTAATTTCATTATTAAGTAAATTTTTTTATACATCCTAGTAATTTCACTATAATTTTACTATAACTCTGATAATTAAATATTCACTCAATTTCAATGATCAGATGAAATTGAATGATTTTAATTTCATTATTAAATAAATTTTTTTATACATCCTAGTAATTTCACTATAATTTTACTATAACTCTGATAATTAAATATTCACTCAATTTCAATGATCAGATGAAATTGAATGATTTTAATTTCATTATTAAGTAAATTTTTTTATACATCCTAGTAATTTCACTATAATTTTACTATAACTCTGATAATTAAATATTCACTCAATTTCAATGATCAGATGAAATTGAATGATTTTAATTTCATTATTAAGTAAATTTTTTTATACATCCTAGTAATTTCACTATAATTTTACTATAACTCTGATAATTAAATATTCACTCAATTTCAATGATCAGATGAAATTGAATGATTTTAATTTCATTATTAAGTAAATTTTTTTATACATCCTAGTAATTTCACTATAATTTTACTATAACTCTGATAATTAAATATTCACTCAATTTCAATGATCAGATGAAATTGAATGATTTTAATTTCATTATTAAGTAAATTTTTTTATACATCCTAGTAATTTCACTATAATTTTACTATAACTCTGATAATTAAATATTCACTCAATTTCAATGATCAGATGAAATTGAATGATTTTAATTTCATTATTAAGTAAATTTTTTTATACATCCTAGTAATTTCACTATAATTTTACTATAACTCTGATAATTAAATATTCACTCAATTTCAATGATCAGATGAAATTGAATGATTTTAATTTCATTATTAAGTAAATTTTTTTATACATCCTAGTAATTTCACTATAATTTTACTATAACTCTGATAATTAAATATTCACTCAATTTCAATGATCAGATGAAATTGAATGATTTTAATTTCATTATTAAGTAAATTTTTTTATACATCCTAGTAATTTCACTATAATTTTACTATAACTCTGATAATTAAATATTCACTCAATTTCAATGATCAGATGAAATTGAATGATTTTAATTTCATTATTAAGTAAATTTTTTTATACATCCTAGTAATTTCACTATAATTTTACTATAACTCTGATAATTAAATATTCACTCAATTTCAATGATCAGATGAAATTGAATGATTTTAATTTCATTATTAAGTAAATTTTTTTATACATCCTAGTAATTTCACTATAATTTTACTATAACTCTGATAATTAAATATTCACTCAATTTCAATGATCAGATGAAATTGAATGATTTTAATTTCATTATTAAGTAAATTTTTTTATACATCCTAGTAATTTCACTATAATTTTACTATAACTCTGATAATTAAATATTCACTCAATTTCAATGATCAGATGAAATTGAATGATTTTAATTTCATTATTAAGTAAATTTTTTTATACATCCTAGTAATTTCACTATAATTTTACTATAACTCTGATAATTAAATATTCACTCAATTTCAATGATCAGATGAAATTGAATGATTTTAATTTCATTATTAAGTAAATTTTTTTATACATCCTAGTAATTTCACTATAATTTTACTATAACTCTGATAATTAAATATTCACTCAATTTCAATGATCAGATGAAATTGAATGATTTTAATTTCATTATTAAGTAAATTTTTTTATACATCCTAGTAATTTCACTATAATTTTACTATAACTCTGATAATTAAATATTCACTCAATTTCAATGATCAGATGAAATTGAATGATTTTAATTTCATTATTAAGTAAATTTTTTTATACATCCTAGTAATTTCACTATAATTTTACTATAACTCTGATAATTAAATATTCACTCAATTTCAATGATCAGATGAAATTGAATGATTTTAATTTCATTATTAAGTAAATTTTTTTATACATCCTAGTAATTTCACTATAATTTTACTATAACTCTGATAATTAAATATTCACTCAATTTCAATGATCAGATGAAATTGAATGATTTTAATTTCATTATTAAGTAAATTTTTTTATACATCCTAGTAATTTCACTATAATTTTACTATAACTCTGATAATTAAATATTCACTCAATTTCAATGATCAGATGAAATTGAATGATTTTAATTTCATTATTAAGTAAATTTTTTTATACATCCTAGTAATTTCACTATAATTTTACTATAACTCTGATAATTAAATATTCACTCAATTTCAATGATCAGATGAAATTGAATGATTTTAATTTCATTATTAAGTAAATTTTTTTATACATCCTAGTAATTTCACTATAATTTTACTATAACTCTGATAATTAAATATTCACTCAATTTCAATGATCAGATGAAATTGAATGATTTTAATTTCATTATTAAGTAAATTTTTTTATACATCCTAGTAATTTCACTATAATTTTACTATAACTCTGATAATTAAATATTCACTCAATTTCAATGATCAGATGAAATTGAATGATTTTAATTTCATTATTAAGTAAATTTTTTTATACATCCTAGTAATTTCACTATAATTTTACTATAACTCTGATAATTAAATATTCACTCAATTTCAATGATCAGATGAAATTGAATGATTTTAATTTCATTATTAAGTAAATTTTTTTATACATCCTAGTAATTTCACTATAATTTTACTATAACTCTGATAATTAAATATTCACTCAATTTCAATGATCAGATGAAATTGAATGATTTTAATTTCATTATTAAGTAAATTTTTTTATACATCCTAGTAATTTCACTATAATTTTACTATAACTCTGATAATTAAATATTCACTCAATTTCAATGATCAGATGAAATTGAATGATTTTAATTTCATTATTAAGTAAATTTTTTTATACATCCTAGTAATTTCACTATAATTTTACTATAACTCTGATAATTAAATATTCACTCAATTTCAATGATCAGATGAAATTGAATGATTTTAATTTCATTATTAAGTAAATTTTTTTATACATCCTAGTAATTTCACTATAATTTTACTATAACTCTGATAATTAAATATTCACTCAATTTCAATGATCAGATGAAATTGAATGATTTTAATTTCATTATTAAGTAAATTTTTTTATACATCCTAGTAATTTCACTATAATTTTACTATAACTCTGATAATTAAATATTCACTCAATTTCAATGATCAGATGAAATTGAATGATTTTAATTTCATTATTAAGTAAATTTTTTTATACATCCTAGTAATTTCACTATAATTTTACTATAACTCTGATAATTAAATATTCACTCAATTTCAATGATCAGATGAAATTGAATGATTTTAATTTCATTATTAAGTAAATTTTTTTATACATCCTAGTAATTTCACTATAATTTTACTATAACTCTGATAATTAAATATTCACTCAATTTCAATGATCAGATGAAATTGAATGATTTTAATTTCATTATTAAGTAAATTTTTTTATACATCCTAGTAATTTCACTATAATTTTACTATAACTCTGATAATTAAATATTCACTCAATTTCAATGATCAGATGAAATTGAATGATTTTAATTTCATTATTAAGTAAATTTTTTTATACATCCTAGTAATTTCACTATAATTTTACTATAACTCTGATAATTAAATATTCACTCAATTTCAATGATCAGATGAAATTGAATGATTTTAATTTCATTATTAAGTAAATTTTTTTATACATCCTAGTAATTTCACTATAATTTTACTATAACTCTGATAATTAAATATTCACTCAATTTCAATGATCAGATGAAATTGAATGATTTTAATTTCATTATTAAGTAAATTTTTTTATACATCCTAGTAATTTCACTATAATTTTACTATAACTCTGATAATTAAATATTCACTCAATTTCAATGATCAGATGAAATTGAATGATTTTAATTTCATTATTAAGTAAATTTTTTTATACATCCTAGTAATTTCACTATAATTTTACTATAACTCTGATAATTAAATATTCACTCAATTTCAATGATCAGATGAAATTGAATGATTTTAATTTCATTATTAAGTAAATTTTTTTATACATCCTAGTAATTTCACTATAATTTTACTATAACTCTGATAATTAAATATTCACTCAATTTCAATGATCAGATGAAATTGAATGATTTTAATTTCATTATTAAGTAAATTTTTTTATACATCCTAGTAATTTCACTATAATTTTACTATAACTCTGATAATTAAATATTCACTCAATTTCAATGATCAGATGAAATTGAATGATTTTAATTTCATTATTAAGTAAATTTTTTTATACATCCTAGTAATTTCACTATAATTTTACTATAACTCTGATAATTAAATATTCACTCAATTTCAATGATCAGATGAAATTGAATGATTTTAATTTCATTATTAAGTAAATTTTTTTATACATCCTAGTAATTTCACTATAATTTTACTATAACTCTGATAATTAAATATTCACTCAATTTCAATGATCAGATGAAATTGAATGATTTTAATTTCATTATTAAGTAAATTTTTTTATACATCCTAGTAATTTCACTATAATTTTACTATAACTCTGATAATTAAATATTCACTCAATTTCAATGATCAGATGAAATTGAATGATTTTAATTTCATTATTAAGTAAATTTTTTTATACATCCTAGTAATTTCACTATAATTTTACTATAACTCTGATAATTAAATATTCACTCAATTTCAATGATCAGATGAAATTGAATGATTTTAATTTCATTATTAAGTAAATTTTTTTATACATCCTAGTAATTTCACTATAATTTTACTATAACTCTGATAATTAAATATTCACTCAATTTCAATGATCAGATGAAATTGAATGATTTTAATTTCATTATTAAGTAAATTTTTTTATACATCCTAGTAATTTCACTATAATTTTACTATAACTCTGATAATTAAATATTCACTCAATTTCAATGATCAGATGAAATTGAATGATTTTAATTTCATTATTAAGTAAATTTTTTTATACATCCTAGTAATTTCACTATAATTTTACTATAACTCTGATAATTAAATATTCACTCAATTTCAATGATCAGATGAAATTGAATGATTTTAATTTCATTATTAAGTAAATTTTTTTATACATCCTAGTAATTTCACTATAATTTTACTATAACTCTGATAATTAAATATTCACTCAATTTCAATGATCAGATGAAATTGAATGATTTTAATTTCATTATTAAGTAAATTTTTTTATACATCCTAGTAATTTCACTATAATTTTACTATAACTCTGATAATTAAATATTCACTCAATTTCAATGATCAGATGAAATTGAATGATTTTAATTTCATTATTAAGTAAATTTTTTTATACATCCTAGTAATTTCACTATAATTTTACTATAACTCTGATAATTAAATATTCACTCAATTTCAATGATCAGATGAAATTGAATGATTTTAATTTCATTATTAAGTAAATTTTTTTATACATCCTAGTAATTTCACTATAATTTTACTATAACTCTGATAATTAAATATTCACTCAATTTCAATGATCAGATGAAATTGAATGATTTTAATTTCATTATTAAGTAAATTTTTTTATACATCCTAGTAATTTCACTATAATTTTACTATAACTCTGATAATTAAATATTCACTCAATTTCAATGATCAGATGAAATTGAATGATTTTAATTTCATTATTAAATAAATTTTTTTATACATCCTAGTAATTTCACTATAATTTTACTATAACTCTGATAATTAAATATTCACTCAATTTCAATGATCAGATGAAATTGAATGATTTTAATTTCATTATTAAATAAATTTTTTTATACATCCTAGTAATTTCACTATAATTTTACTATAACTCTGATAATTAAATATTCACTCAATTTCAATGATCAGATGAAATTGAATGATTTTAATTTCATTATTAAGTAAATTTTTTTATACATCCTAGTAATTTCACTATAATTTTACTATAACTCTGATAATTAAATATTCACTCAATTTCAATGATCAGATGAAATTGAATGATTTTAATTTCATTATTAAGTAAATTTTTTTATACATCCTAGTAATTTCACTATAATTTTACTATAACTCTGATAATTAAATATTCACTCAATTTCAATGATCAGATGAAATTGAATGATTTTAATTTCATTATTAAGTAAATTTTTTTATACATCCTAGTAATTTCACTATAATTTTACTATAACTCTGATAATTAAATATTCACTCAATTTCAATGATCAGATGAAATTGAATGATTTTAATTTCATTATTAAGTAAATTTTTTTATACATCCTAGTAATTTCACTATAATTTTACTATAACTCTGATAATTAAATATTCACTCAATTTCAATGATCAGATGAAATTGAATGATTTTAATTTCATTATTAAGTAAATTTTTTTATACATCCTAGTAATTTCACTATAATTTTACTATAACTCTGATAATTAAATATTCACTCAATTTCAATAAATCAAGACTTATTTATAATATAATTAAATTTTTATATATTACAATAAAAATTAAATTAATTAAAGAAAATAATCAAAATTTATTTATAATATAATTAAATTTTTATATATTACAATAAAAATTAAATTAATTAAAGAAAATAATCAAAATTTATTTTATAATATAATTAAATTTTTATATATCATAATAAAAATTAAATTAATTAAAGAAAATAATCAAAATTTATTTTATTTAAATAATAATTTTTATATAAACAATAATAATTAAATATATAAATATGTATTTATTATATTAAACTTTTTTTTTTTTTTTTTATATTAATAAATTTTTTAATATAAATAATTCAAATTATAAATTCATAAAATATATAATTTATATTTTATAATATAATTTATAATTTAATAATAATAAATTTAATATAATAAATATTTATTTATTAATAAATATTTAATCGATATATAAATATATAATTATTGTTATAAAAGAAAAAAAATAAATTATAGATTAATATACATATTATACATAATAAATATGTTAATCTATATATAATTATCTATAAATCTTGAGATCTACATACATCTATCAATATATACTAAGAGTCTAATTATATATAATTATCTATGGATTTATCGAATATATGATCTATATTATAAAATATAATCCACAATTTAATAACAATAGATTTAATATAATAAATATTTATCTATTAATAAATATTTAATCGATATATATATATATAATTATTGTTATGAAGAAAAAAAAATAAATTATAGATTAATATACATATTATACATAATAAATATGTTAATCTATATACAATTATCTATAAATCTTGAGATCTACATACATCTATCAATATATACTAAGAGTCTAATTATATATAATTATCTATGGATTTATCGAATATATGATCTATATTATAAAATATAATCCATAATTTAATAACAATAGATTTAATATAATAAATATTTATCTATTAATAAATATTTAATTGATATATATATATATAATTATTGTTATAAAGAAAAAAAAATAAATTATAGATTAATATACATATTATACATAATAAATATGTTAATCTATATATAATTATCTATAAATCTTGAGATCTACATACATCTATCAATATATACTAAGAGTCTAATTATATATAATTATCTATGGATTTATCGAATATATGATCTATATTATAAAATATAATCCACAATTTAATAACAATAGATTTAATATAATAAATATTTATCTATTAATAAATATTTAATCGATATATATATATATAATTATTGTTATAAAGAAAAAAAAATAAATTATAGATTAATATACATATTATACATAATAAATATGTTAATCTATATACAATTATCTATAAATCTTGAGATCTACATACATCTATCAATATATACTAAGAGTCTAATTATATATAATTATCTATGGATTTATCGAATATATGATCTATATTATAAAATATAATCCACAATTTAATAACAATAGATTTAATATAATAAATATTTATCTATTAATAAATATTTAATTGATATATATATATATAATTATTATTATAAAGAAAAAAAAATAAATTATAGATTAATATACATATTATACATAATAAATATGTTAATCTATATACAATTATCTATAAATCTTGAGAACTATATACATCTATCAATATATACTAAGAGTCTAATTATATATAATTATCTATGGATTTATCGAATATATGATCTATATTATAAAATATAATCCACAATTTAATAACAATAGATTTAATATAATAAATATTTATCTATTAATAAATATTTAATCGATATATATATATATAATTATTGTTATAAAGAAAAAAAAATAAATTATAGATTAATATACATATTATACATAATAAATATGTTAATCTATATACAATTATCTATAAATCTTGAGATCTACATACATCTATCAATATATACTAAGAGTCTAATTATATATAATTATCTATGGATTTATCGAATATATGATCTATATTATAAAATATAATTCACAATTTAATAACAATAGATTTAATATAATAAATATTTATTTATTAATAAATATTTAATCGATATATATATATATAATTATTGTTATAAAGAAAAAAAATAAATTATAGATTAATATACATATTATACATAATAAATATGTTAATCTATATACAATTATCTATAAATCTTGAGATCTACATACATCTATCAATATATACTAAGAGTCTAATTATATATAATTATCTATGGATTTATCGAATATATAATATATATTATAAAATATAATCCATAATTTAATAATAATAAATTTAATACAATAAATATTTATTTATTAATAAACATTTAATTGATATATATATATATATATATACATATATATATAATTTATTTTATAATATAATATTATTTATATACATATATAT